>NW_018026415.1:0-1397 GCF_002006095.1 Pseudomyrmex gracilis
TTAAAAATTTTAGTGCAGATCTCGTGCGACAGTTAGAATTAAAAGCAAAAACGTTTATCGCCTATTCATTAGCGCTCGACGAAAGTACCGATATCACAGATATTTCACAACTGGCGATTTTTATTCGTGGAGTGAATAATAATTTATTAATTACAGAGGAGTTATTAGATATTATATCTTTAAAAGATACTACAACGGGAGAAGATGTAATAAATAGTGTAGAAAAAGCAATGACAATTATCTCGTTGTCGTGGGAAAACTTAGTTTCGGTTGCTACCGATGGTGCTGCAGCAATGGTGGGACAACATGCTGGATTTATAGGACGTCTGAAATCAAAATTAAGATCGCAATCAGGACAAGAAATATATTCCATACATCGCATCATTCATCAGGAAGCATTATGTGCAAAATCCCTGAAATATGAAGTAGTAATGAAAGGTGTTATTAAAGTTGTCAATTTTATTAGAACAACAGAATTGAACCATCGCCAATTTCGTAAATTTTTGAGCTTTTTAAATTTAGAATATCAAGAGGCACAGTAGTGCCTCGCACCAAGTTCACGCGCGCGCAGTGCGCCCGAACTGTGCGAGGCACACCGTACCTCTTAATACGCGGAAATGAAAAATTTTAGAAGTGGGGAAAAATTCAATCAGCAATATCTTAATACTGACTGAACCGATCGGCATTATTCTAGTCTNAATCGATTCAAGTAAAAAGGCAGAAAAGAAAAGTATTAATGTGTTTTTTTCCGAGGCTTGTTTTCAAAGCTGTTTACAGAAAACGTTTTGACTTGTAATTTTTCACGTTTTCTGACTAGAAAGGCAAGTGGTGAGGAAAAACGACCGGCTAGGTGGTGGGGAAAAACGACCGGCTAGGTGGTGAGGAAAAACGACCAGCTAGGTGGTGGGGAACTGTCAGTTTATTTGTGGTGTAAAAAATGGTGGCAATATACATGCGTCTACACTGTGAAAGAGAGTGAGAAAGAGTGAAAAATAAAGTGAGAGAGAGTGCGGAAAAGAGTGAGAGAGAGTAGGATAGAACATGAGAAAGAGTGAGAGAGTGTAAGAGAGAGTGAGAAAGAGTGCGAGAGAGAGTGAAAGAGAGTGAGAGAGACCACGAAAGAGTGCAAAAAAGAGTGAAAGAGAATGCGAGAAAGAGTGAGAGAGAGTAGGATAGAAAATGAGAAAGAGTGAGAGAGTGTGAGAGAGTGTCTTATAGAGTGCGAGAAAGCGTAAGAGAGAGTGAGAAAGAGTGCGAGAGAAACTGAGAGAGAGTGAGAGAGAGAAAAAAAAATTTAAGAGGGCGAGAAACAGTGAGAGAGTGAGAGAGAATAAAAAAAAGTGGAAAAAAGAGTGTGAGAGAGTGCGAGAAAGAGTGAGAGAGAGTAAGATAAAAAA
>NW_018026416.1:0-1377 GCF_002006095.1 Pseudomyrmex gracilis
TCCGAACAGATACTCTCTTTGTGTATAAGGGCAGACTCTATACAAAAGTTTTTGATCGGTACTGCTAGGAAGTCTCCTAACTTATATTCAAACATGAAACTTTTGCACCAGACTGTCACGAGACAACGTCCTTAATGTTCTTGAAAATCGATTTAAGTCGTATTATGTTATAATGTAAAAAATTTTCTATGCCGTGAAATTATAAAATACATTCCTATGGTGTTGAATTATAAAACACAAATATGGCATTAAAAAACTGTTTTTTAGTGTAAATTTGCAACAGATCTATTTCGTGCGTTATAATTAGACAGATAGTTCATATTTTTTTTTTACTTACATTAGAAGGAAAAAGATATGAACTATGTGGAACTATAATCGAAATCAAGGCTTACTCTTATCTGTCCAATTATGGGTGCGGTCGAAGCCTCACTGCAAATGTTTCGGAACATTGTTCTATCTTTATTCAACATTTAACGAGGAATAAAGATAGAACGATGCTTCGAAACATTTACAGCGAGACTTTGACCGCACCCTATAACGCACGAAATAGAACTGCGTTCGTTTTTTTATTGGTAGTACTGAAAATTTATAGAGTCATGTCACGTATACTATAGATTTTTCAGTACTGCCAGTAAAAAACGAACACAGTCTACAGTGAATTCGGTAGCCTGCACTAGTGCGCACTGGGTGCAACTTCCAATGGACTTTTTTCATTGAAAGTTGCACTCAGTGCGCACTAGTGCAGGCCAATGATACCAGATTCCGGCCGCCGTGGTAGCATGCGGTAGCAGCGATAGCATAGAGGGGATGCGCACACAACGTAAGTATACGGTACGTAGCTCTGTGCGCATCCCTTCCATGCTACCGATGCTACCGCATGCTACCACGGCGGCCGGAATCTGGCATCATTGGTGCAGGCTACCGAATTTGCTGCAAGATATGTTGCAAATCTACAGAAATCTTCTCTTGAAAAACAGTTAATCTAACCTCTACATGACTTATAATATACGCATATATGCGTGTATAGGTATTTATTATCAATATTTATATATTTTTATATTAATGCATAGTAAATTCAATGTTCTGACAACTTTAATATTTTCTAGAACTTCTATACTTTGCGCGTCAACAAAAAGTTGCCGTCTGTTACGCGCGCTCTGCATCTGCATTAAACTTCGTCGTAGCGAGAGGATTAGTNGTATCAATATTTTGTTGTCTCTTCTATAAGATAGAGGTTAGATATATTCATATACATACATACATACATACATATATATATGTACTTATAGATTTTCAGTGTTGCGAATAATCAAACAAAACAAGTATTAGAATATAAGTGTGCTCGCAAAAATCGATACTACGGTTAACGAGCACGTT
>NW_018026417.1:0-1437 GCF_002006095.1 Pseudomyrmex gracilis
TAAGAATAAGCCTACCGAATTATTGATGAAACTTTGCTGAATTGTTCTTTGATCTAAACCATGTCTACTGACAAAGTTTCACCCATAATTGATAATTTTACACAAAGTTAATATAATTTTAAAAACTTCAATTATTGAAATTTACTATCAGCAAAGCCCCATCAACACTCGAGAAGTTCATTCCTGAAGTCTCGCCAATACTTTACAACTCCTATCTTTATTTCAGACCGAGTCATCGATGGAGAAAGATCCCAGGTAAGTAAGTACTAAAACTTATCAACACACCAATTATTGAAAATATTTAGTGCGGAGCCTTTCCCATCGAAGCTCTTTCAAACCTCTAAATACCACGCATAATTCTAATCACGTTCTTCTTTACAGGTGCTGCCAATTCCTGAGGACCTACCGGATCTAAGGTAAGTACGCTTTAATAATTATTTGCTAAACCCGCAGTAACGTTTTAACTAACACAGCCAAGCACGCTCGCAGAGTATTAACAATAATTATTTTTTTCAATAAGTGTTAGTCTCCGACGAACACTGACAGGGTTAGACCCTAACTTCCAATTATTAATAAAACTCGCTTGGACGTCTAATCTAAAGAAGAACAGTACGTATACGAAGTCTTAACAATAATTACTAACGCAAACCGTAACTAATATTAACGTCTAATTATTGATGAAACTCGCTCCAGCGCCTAATCTGAAAAAGAGTAGCACGCACTCTAAGTTTCGCCAATAATTGGCAACGCCTAACAAAGTTAGTACTAACACATAAATATTGACAAAACTCATTTATACGCCTAGTCTAAAGAAGAGTAGTGCGTACACCAAGCCTCGTCAATAATTGCCACCGCAAATCTTCTTTACTTCAGGTCAAACCATCCTTTGGCGACACATCGCACTGAACGTAAGCACGCGAAACGTCATGAATTATAGGAGATATTTTGCCCAATTATTTCTCATACAAAATCCTTACAATACACGCAATCCCACAGATAACTAGATTTTTTTAACTTTTTCGTCTTGGGCTAGTCCGTTAACAGGTCTCGCACTGGACCACGCTTGGATCTGCCTGGCAATTATGGAAATTACTTCCATCACCTATCTACCATCACAAGATTTCTTGCTAGGCCGAATCTCGCCGATAATTGCGTTACTCAAGCGAATTAGTAGTGATACCTACAAACAACGTTTTATGTGTAACACTTGTAATTATTGATCAAACTCACCGTACGGATTCAATTACCGATAATCTACGACCTGAGTAAATTTCAGCAATAATTCGCAACTTTAACTTATACTAACTTTCTTTTTTCTGTTTCAGGTAGCTGCCAGACTATCCCGGAGGAGATGAGAATTAACTCGGATGGACGGAGTTAGTCTCCTCGACCCAAGGTAAGTATGATAACTTATTAACTCTAATTATTACTCTTATT
>NW_018026418.1:0-1413 GCF_002006095.1 Pseudomyrmex gracilis
ATCATTTATCGTCACGTAGTTATTAGTAGTGAACTGTGTATTGTAATCTTAGTCGCGCAGTTATTTTAAACAATTATTGTAACATCGTCACGAAAAACTGTACGAAATAAAACTGAATAAACAATTTTTATAATAATCAGTGTGACGATTCTTACATTATAAATGGTGACATAGAAATTGTTAAGATGCTTCTAGACAGACGTGCTGACGTTAATGCTACACCTTCGTATGTGTGTGTGTGTGGCACAACTCCCCTTCACTATGCAATTAAACATGAGAAAATGGAAATTGCTGAATTACTTTTAAATCATGGAGCTAACGTTAACGCCAGTAACGATAATGGTATAACTTTTTTTTTATTGCAGCTGAGAAAGGATATTTACAGATTGATGAACATCTTTTAAATCATGGAGTTTATATTAATTCTACATATATTTATTCCTTTACACCAAGTGATACACCACTGTTTCTTACTGTTAAAAGAGGACATGTAGATGCTGTTAAGATGCTTATGGACAGAGGTTCTAACATTAATGCTGAAACTCGGTATGGCACAACTCCGCTTCACTGTGCAATTCTACATGAGAAAATAGAAATTGCTGAAGTACTTTTAACTCATGGAGCTAACGTTAACGCCAGTGACGATGACGGTATACCTTTTTTTTATATTGCAGCTGAGAAAGGATATTTACAGATTGATGAACATCTTTTAAATCATGGAGTTTATATTAATTCTACATATATCTATTCCTTTACACCAGGTGATACACCACTGGTTCTTGCTGTTGAAAGAGGACATGTAGATGGTGTTAAGATGCTTATAGACAAAGGTGCCAACGTTAATGGTGAATTTCGGAATGGCAGAACTCTGCTTCACAATGCGATTGAAAATAAGAAAATAGAAATTGCTGAAGTACTTTTAAATCATGGAGCTAACGTTGACGCCAGTAACAATAACGGTATAACTCTTCTTTATATTGCAGCTGAGAAATAATATTTACAGATTGATGAACATCTTTTAAAACATGGAGTTTATATTAATTCTACATATATNTATTCCTTTACACCAGGTGATACACCACTGTTTTTTGCTGTTAAAAGAGGACATGTAGATGCTGTTAAGATGCTTATGGACAAAGGTTCTAACGTTAATGCCAAAACTCGGGATGGCACATCTCCGCTTCACGATGCGATTGAAAATAAGAAAATAGAAATTGCTGAATTACTTTTAAATCATGGAGCTACCGTTAACGCCAGTAACTATTACGGTATAACTTTTCCTTATATTGCAGCTAAGAAAAGATGTTTACAGATTGATGAACATCTTTTAAAACATGGAAGTAGTGATATAAGGAGAGTTCTAACTCAGGAGCTCCGAGGGGGGTGCGGGGTATGACGTCAGAGGGGGAGGGG
>NW_018026419.1:0-1412 GCF_002006095.1 Pseudomyrmex gracilis
ATTAGACAGTATAAGAGGAAACAAACCAGTAAAAAAACGTAAGAAGAAAGTAGAGTCAGATGAAGTATAACTCTCTCTAATAAGTTGCGTGTGTATATAGTGCGCGATGTGTGTGTAAATAAATAAAATTAAAAAATATAAATGAATACAAATTATATACATTTTTATATAATTTGTAAAATATGTACGTTTCCACGTGTGACGAATTTTTTTAGATATTAAATTTTACACCGACTGTATACTTGTACATAAATTTTATTATATTAATTAGATGAGCTTGTGAAAAAAAGAGAATATTCAGGTTCCAAAGTTAGCGCGATTAATATACAGGTAAGTCTTGTATATATGTATCAATACAAATGATAAAAATAAATTACTTTTTTAAATATATTCTTAATTTTATATTTTAATATAATCTTATTTTAGTTTCTTAAATGTGTTGGCACAATTCTATCGTTTACATAAAAAAACTTATGTAAATTCCATTCTTAATAATATGATGATAAAAATTAGGTCAGTAATCAAACATACCAAAAATAACACGCACATGTATATTTCTTGATAAATATACATGACCGTGATGTATTTCAAACGTTTTTAGTCAAAGAAAATATATTCTAATACATTTTAAAATATTTTAATGCTTTTAAATGTGTTCACAATTGTCGTTTACATAAACTTATGTAAGGTCCATTCTTAATAATATGATGATAAAGACTGGCTCATTGACCAATCATATAAAAAGACCCGCACGCACGTACGTTCTCTCTTATTGTCTTAGTATATCTTTTACATGCTTTGTCGTCACTTCTCGTCACTTCTCAGTTAGCTGACAAAGTAAGAGACCGCAACCTAATCTAAGCTTAACGAAAAGCACGAGAGAGACTGTAAGAACTTCTTCTTCTACAGAAAAGCTACAGCAAAACTCCAGCATCAAGATAAATTGTGCCAATATTAATTATTGCATCACTCTGTAGTTTTTGGGATATTCCGCATTCTATATTTTATAAGTACATATGTGTGTATATTTTATATAAATTTTTCAAATTGTTTGTCTATCTACTCTCAGTTATCGGCCGCATTTTTAACAGCACGCGCTGTTTGTAATATTTTTTCAACTGTTTTTCAAATATTTCGATAAAACCGAAAGTTTCAAACATTTTACAATTATGAATTTTTTTTAATTGATGTGTTGCTATATGTAACGCCATCGCATTCGCTTTGACAACAAAAAAAAATATAAAAAACACATCAGGAACACACTTTTGAAATCACTAATGATTATATAGTATGTAATCTCTTTTGATAGCTGTGTTTAATCGGTGGGTTTAATCGGTAATAGTAACTCAATGTACTTGTGCTCAAAAGCGTATCTCGTAAAAACTTAAAAAATTAAAAATATACGTATATTA
>NW_018026420.1:0-1435 GCF_002006095.1 Pseudomyrmex gracilis
GTACGAAATTACTCTAAATTTCACAACAGGAAGAGTCTATAATGACAATGAGAAAACGAAGTTGTGTGATGTTTAATTAAGTCGATCCAAATATAATGAGGAAGCAAATTGGAGAGTCTATGAAACAAACATGATAATTTTCGTTTTAAATCATGTAATGTTCTGTGCAGACCAAAGATTTCAATATTTAAAAGTTTTATCATAATACAATTACTTTTACATACAACTTTTATATACTTTCTGTATATCGCGACTGAAGAGGACATCAGTGAATGTCGAAACGTTTTGCAATATATACTATGTATATTATAATTAAATATTGTATTTTTTAC
The DNA here is from genome assembly GCF_002006095.1 of Pseudomyrmex gracilis. Lineage (NCBI taxonomy): Eukaryota > Metazoa > Arthropoda > Insecta > Hymenoptera > Formicidae > Pseudomyrmex > Pseudomyrmex gracilis. Next base: position 333 of record NW_018026420.1, read on the forward strand.
TTTCATCTTTTTTTGTTTTATACTGACCTTAGTTAACGTTATATTCCTTGTTTTTACAACACGAGCGATTTAATACTTTATCTTTTATGAATTAAAATCTCAATTCAAAAACTCACGTGTAAGATTTACACGTGAACACGTATATATGTAAGTATGTATATACACGTATATTTTCCGCACAACATCCATCGAACGTCTTTCATGACCGAATATACATTTATGAATGTAGAACGGACCCTAATAAAGAGTTTTTAATTAAGTAAATAAATCACGTCCATGCTCGCTACGCGTGATCTTGTCGTTTTTCGAGAATTGAACGTCAAAAGATAAACATCTCTTGAATAACAATACACGCATACTTTACACATTGAAGAAATTTTAACATTTAATAAATGTTTATTCTATTTTTCTTTTTCCACATAATCGAGAATAAAATTTTTCGCAAACATCATACTCGCGGCTAAACAAAACTACGATTTCAATATTCGACAATATAACAAATCTTAAATTTGTAACAAATAAATTATGGCCATCCTTGTTACGCATGAACATGTTTTCTCGATTGACGTCAAACAACAAACATCTCGGCAGTCCAAATGCATATTTTACATATCACGTATTAAAATTTACCGTTAAAGCTTAACCTCTTCAAGCTTATTATTAAACCTTACGCAAAGATTGATAAGTTATTACCCTTAAGTCGCTACCACGCAACATCACAGGTAGTTGCAAAATTAATAACTTTTAAACTAAAAGAGATAGAGAAAAACAATTTGCGCCATAATCCTTAGCTCAACAAACTTCAAAATACCAGTCTAGTTCGAACTTACTAACTTTAGGTATTAACAATCAATTGTTTAAATAAAAGAAATTATCAAACTTTTACTGTGTGATATTTTGCAACTAACCAATAAGAATTGAGATGTAAAAACCATTTTGCTCTAACGTTTACCGTTCTCGAAATATTTAATTTGTTAACTTTCACTCTTTGTCATAAATCGCAGAGTAGCCGATTGAAGGTACCTGCAAAATTAGTTTCAAGCTATCTCTTCTGGTTCTCGAGATATCCGCAATTTGCGAAAAGGACTATGTATCGTTAAATG
>NW_018026421.1:0-1371 GCF_002006095.1 Pseudomyrmex gracilis
AAAAAAAATTTGAATTTGTCGTACTTAAAGTCACGTAAAGGTATTATAGATCGTGGGATTTGTTTTGATCTTAACTATTACGGTAATATTAATAAAAATATGTAGTCTTGTATAAACAAACATTGATGATCTTAAAATCTTGAAATACTAATTAAAATTAAAACAATATACAGGGTCTGTATCGAGCTCAAATGGTTCTTAAAAGAATATATTATATTAGACAATTAAATTAACATGCCATTTTATTGTTATCATTTTACATTTATCTTGAAATACTAATTTAAAAAAAAGAAACTTCCAGAACATGTATCCCTTTGAACCATACGACTTATTTTTCAAACATTTTTGCGTATTATTAACAAAAATATCGCTTTATAAAGAAACGTGAATAAAAAAAAAACAAAAATGAGTACACGGTTTTCTTTCTTACATATTTTATTAGACAGTTTGTTGTGACAGTTTTGCTTAATTATTTAAAAGATGCTGCGACCTCACGAGTGTTCTATCTGCAATTTATTATTATTTTAATGAAGAAGATTTGAATCAATAAACGAAAACGTCTATTGATTTAATAAAGATTATTTCTCATACACGATCATCTTGTATTTTACTGCCCACATCGACCTTTTGNTTACTTCCTTTTATTTTATCATTATTATTAATGTAAATATAATTTCGTTTGTGACTAACAAAAGAAATATAAATTCATAAGTATTTCACAAATTCGTGAGATGCACAGAATTGTTTCCTTATTCTGTCAGAATATAAAAAATAAACTGTCTGAATAACGACAAAACAACAAACTAAACTGATATTACATTTTCCAATTACACAATTGAACAAGTAAGTAATCACACAATTACTGATACGTTTACGTGTGTTTAGAACTTCATTTAATTAAATACGTTGATGTGTTTTATTCGACGTTTGCGTTCGCTCATATTTTCCTAACACTGAGATCACTGTGTTGTTTTCTACTTGCATTAAGTCATTCCACACCATTATCTGTATTCTTCTTCCGTTATTGTTATTTAAATAGAATTTAATTACAGTATATTCCCTTACGAAAAAGAACTACTGCCGATTACATATAAATACAGTCAGTAATATAAATATTACTGACAATGACATAAGAATATTATTAGATATTACAGAAATCACTGACACTATTACTGGCAATTACACAGAATGCCAGTAATTTTGTCGTACCAATGCCGCAATATATTACTGCGAGTAATTCTTTTTTGTAAGGGTTGTTGATCACTCACTACACGTTTCAGGGATTCAATACCGTTCACGTATCCTATTCTTCTTTGAACAAAAAAACATATGTTAGAAAATCTTTTTGCATTTCGAGTTACCATACTTGTA
>NW_018026422.1:0-1433 GCF_002006095.1 Pseudomyrmex gracilis
CTTTACTTAAATATTGCTCTGAGAAAATCTCCCCACCACTAACATGCAATCAGTTTCGCGTATAATAGGCACAGTGTGCTCGCGCAGTGGAGCGCAACTTCGTTGCGCGTGAACTTGGCGCGAGGCACTACCGTGCCTCTTGATAAGTCTATGGTCAAAACAAACCTCCTCCACCTGTCCCCCCACCACTACTGGCGCCAGTGCCCCACCACTTCGGTTTTCCCCACCTATTCCGTAAGAGGGTTCTCCCACCCTTTCTGTCTAAAAGCCACGCCCCGGTGGAAGGGTTAGATAGTTGACGTGATTTATGACCTTTGTTTTATAAATTGTTTATAAATAAGTTGTTGCAAATAGAGTATAAATCTATGGTGGTAAATTATATGGATGTAAGAAGGGGAAAGAAAAAAGTACAGTCGTAATAGTTTCTTAAAAAGAAATCTGAGTTGAAGCGTGAATGCTGGTCCGATGTTGTTGTTTCGAGCGTTGAAACGTGTATAAGGACTGAGCGTGGGTAGAAAACGAGGGAGTAGCTGTAAGTGTGGAGGATGTCGTCGGGCCCCGAGAAAGACCAATGAGCGCGTGGTACGATATGGCTCCTAATGGGTGAGGTTAGAGGATAGCTGGTGCTAATAGAATCCCGGGAAGGGGCCAATGAGCGCCCGATGCGTTATACGCTTCAACAGTAGTCGGTTGCGGTGACACGCGCACCACCGTGCGAATCTTTTAGGCATTTTGTGTGCGCAATGTAACCTGCATGCTAATGGGCTATCAGCAATAATATAATTTTAAGGAGCGTTGTTATAATATATTATAAGGAGTTACTTGTCTCAATGTAATTAAAATTAAAAATTATTATGAGTACCATTATTAAAAGTCACTTTCAAACAGTTAATCTTGATTGGTTTCGTAAAAAATCAAAAAGTAAGGGGCGACGTCTCATGACCGGTTATCATGTCAGTAATATCAGAGAAGAGAGACGTGATAATCTCTGTTATATTCAAGGAACAGTTCTAAGAGAAACCTCCGGAGCACACAGTACTCGCAAAAATGAAAATTTATACTATTCTGTGGCCAAGGTACTTAAATTCATTGTCTACCTCCTATTCCCATTTTTTGTCCGAAATTCCTCTTCTTTCATTTTTGTTCCACTTTTTGTTTCTTTCCTGTTACCAATTAGCAATTTATTAATTTAAAAAGATTTACATATCCTTGTTACATGATTCAATGTTTTCACTCTCTTCTTATATTATTGGCGGTTTGAGATTTGCGAGAACGCACGCTATATACATTATTTTATCTAATCAAACAATCGCCCGTGACAGGTTCAAAGAAATTAAATAAGGCCGATACAGGCAGTATATACCAGATGGAGGTGTATAAAAAGAATTCTTTATTCAAAAGATCAAACGTTTCGATCCGTAATTTGGACCTTC
>NW_018026423.1:0-1433 GCF_002006095.1 Pseudomyrmex gracilis
GATTTGGCAGCAAGAGCAGGACTAAAAGTGTTTGCAACGAACAAATTAATATATTATTTTCTCGGTGGTTTACGTAGCCACACCGCACAGCTTCTTCTAACACAAAAATTTAATACATTAGAAGATGCGATTCAAAGCGCAACCAAGTACATAACAAAATCCAGATACCATTCAAAGAAATTTAGATCAAACAGATTTAAGGATTTGCCATAACTTGTAATTACTGTAAAAAGATAGGTCACAGCAAAAACGAATGTAGAAGAAAACTTCATATATCACAAAATCGAGATATCTCTTCCGAGAATTTAAATTCTCGACAAAATAATCAATATTGCGACGTCAGACGTAAGCAAAATTTTTCACAAAATTATAATACTAATAACAAATTTAATAATAATGGAAACTCTTTTCAAATGTTACGTCCCGGCCTTTAGTCACGGTCAGGGTTCTGTGGAGAACGTAGCAGGCACACGACAAGCTATGTGTTTACGCCCGGCACACTAGACCAGAGAGAGAGAGAGATAAGATAAACAAGTGTGTGGGCCGAGAATGCTTAGTGACGCAGACAAATCAACGGGTGTACCGATATTACTTGACTAACGTCTTCTCACCCGCCGCACAGTGTAACGGCCCGTGTTCAAAAATAAAAACATTGTATATTAAATATTTGTATTTTACTTCATTCCCTTGAAAGAAAACATTTCTCTGACATATAAAAATCATAAGTTAGTAACGTAAATAATAGATTGAAGTCAATCAGTACGTTCAAAGACGTATAAGATCGCGCACGCCTGACAAGCTAGCGCATAGCATAGTTTATCTTTTAACTTTTGTTAAGTTAACAAGTTATTATTTGACTTTTTTTGGCAATAACTATAGATTGTTGCATTTTAATGTTTTAATAATTAAGAAGTCTCGCATTTAAAAACATGGGTAAGATTTATTGATTTAAACTTTATCATTTTTTTTTCATATTTTTCAACTTCCCGAGAAAATTAAAAAAAACGATACATATCGATTCTTCCATTTTTTGACCAAAATTAGTTCCTATTATGTATTTTAATGTGGTATAAATTTTATCTGCTCCTGAGTGCTCCTTGTTGAAATAATTTATTTTAGAATCGAAAAGCAATAGCGATCTGTTCGAAGTTTGGCGAGACACGCCAAAAGAGACAAGACATGCTGCTCTGTCTCGAAAAATAGTGGGCGTATGTAACTTGGGCAATTTATCAGATGAAATGAGAGAAACAGTAAATAAATTCATACGATTAATTTGTTTAAAAATACAAAGAAAGTGGGATCGATGTGGTAGAGGATATGACAAATTTTTGAAGAAACACGGTGCTTGGCTGATGAAAAGCATTAAGTTACCTGAATCTAAATAATATACCCGGATCTAGTAGAAATCAGAGAGGAAAACCGCAAGTACCTTT
>NW_018026424.1:0-1433 GCF_002006095.1 Pseudomyrmex gracilis
GTGAGTACAACTATCATATATAATATTTTTATTATGTATTATATATGTGTATACATGTTATATAGAATCGATTTTAGTCGATATAAGTTTTATTTTTTTTTAATTTGTTTTTTATTTTTCAAAGTTGGGACTACGGTCGTTTTGTTTGTTCTATCAAACACTATTTTTGTGCAACCTTTCAGAGTGATCGAAAAAAGGAGTCATTCTGAAATACATCTAAAATCGATTTTAGTCGATATCGTTTTTATTTGTTTAAAAATTTGTTTTTTATTTGCCGNAGTGGAGACTACGCGCGTTTTGTTTGTCCCATTGAACACTATTTTTGTGCGAAATTTCAGATCGATCGAGAGCTGGAGTCATTTGGAAGTACACCCAAAGACACTTCGTATATATGACAGTATAGCTGATTGTTCGCANTTATATAAAAGATTGGTACACTAAGAAAAAGATTATATCCAAGCTCGATTCCCACACATAAAATCAAAGGATATAATTTTTGAAAAAGTTCAAGCACAAGAAGACAATTATTCTTGTGGTATTCTTGCTGCAGCCTATGTTACAGATTTAGTGTTAGATGAAGTTTTAGATAAAAATCTTAGTAATGTAAAAAATTCAAAAGACATGACTNGTATGACGCATCATTTTTATAATATTGTTAAAATGAAAAAACTGTCGCCTTTCTTGAGACAATAAGTATGACAGTTTAAAAAATATTCACATTTTCATAAAAATTGTGAAAATCTACAGGAAAACATTATGTTAATANTGATAAAAAAACTCTTATTTTGGAGTATGCTGCATACGTACGTAGACTATATATACTGTGACGTAACACTTTTTGTGTCCGTTACAAGGATGCATTTCCGGCCCGCACAGAAGGCGGTAAGCTCGCATTTCCTCACTATTTGAGGGAGANCAGCTCATTAGATTGCGTAGCGCAGGCGAATGCGCTTACTTTAGGTTTGCGTTATATTTTGCGTATTGTAATATGCCGCTCGGCGGCTATTTTGTAAGTTATTTTCAGCGNGAGGAGAGCCACACACAGTGATGTAAGATCTTGCAGGCTAGCACCAAGAGCACCGAGGTAGTGGGGGCACGCACACGGCGAGAACCGCCGTCCGTGTGCGTGACGTCACGCTTGTCTGTTCGGCTCNTGAAAGAGCGCAGACATACTATGTTCTGCCTCGCTTCCACCAAGCCCGCTACGCGAGCAAGACACTGAGGCTAGAAAGCAATGTTTTNTTACGCGCTTGTAGCCTATGACAATATGACACCAAATAATGTTTTTCCATGACTTACAATCTTAGAAAAAGTAGATAATATTATAGATAAGGATGAGTTAAACATCTCACAATGCATTTGTTATTACATTTTGATTAATTCTTATTAAAAGTTAACTGCGATAAGTTTAAAGGTTTTGGATTATTTTTAGA
>NW_018026425.1:0-1432 GCF_002006095.1 Pseudomyrmex gracilis
GTGTTATAGCTAAAGAAATGATAGAAAAGAATGCACTTTTATATATTGCTGGTTATGTTGCACATAGATTTAAAGATCGTTACAAGAATTTGGGTGTTCCTACTAAAACTCTTTCCCCTGTACCTGGTGATTGGCTATCCATTATATCCCGAGGAAATTGCATATATCTTTCAATTACCTTACAAGAAGCAACTCAAGTAACAAATAAAATATTCGAAAAATTTCACGGTGACTTATTTTCTAAAGAATCACATATTTTTGATAAGGTAACAGATATTGTGTGTAAACACATAAATAATAAGTTACCCAAAGAAGTGATAGCATGCCTTGTTCGTACAAGAACATACATAAGATTAAGACACGTTAATAAGCAAATAATAGAAAATAATATGAACAAAAAAAGAAAGAAAAAAATATACCGCATGTGTAATCAAAAAAACTAAATAATATGTTACTTTTCTAATATTTAAAATAAATATTTATATATTTATATGTAATTAATACTCATGTTTTCTAATGTTTCAAATAAAATATTTATATATTTATATATATATGTGTATTGACTTTATTTTCTCTTTTTATATTATTACACCTAGTGTAATTTAGTGTTACACTTTATAAATATATGATTTACAATATTTTTGGTTTTTTATTTTGACATCGAGAAGTAATTACTGCAACTCTATGTTTGAATATCGCGCACAATTTTGGCCAAAAATGTGATTGGCTGTCCCCACCACGTTGCCGTCTCTATGCGCAATAACTCACCTGTATACTTACACCATGCTACGATCGCCAAAAATCGCCTATTTTTCACATGGGGTGCTTTTCACGTCGTGATGACACGTGATGTTTGCTGGGTATAATAACACACGAGCGCGTCGGTATTATCAATAACCGCGTCGGTATTATCGACTGCGGCAGTATATGGATCGGATCCAGGAATGCCAGATTCCGGCACTGATGTAAGATCTTGCAGGCTAGCACCAAGAGCACCGAGGTGGTGGGAGCCACTGGGAATACGCACACAAGCGAGACCGCCGTCCGTGTGCATGACGTCACACACACGGACGGCGGTATCGCCTGTGTGCGTATTCCCAGTGGCTCCCACCACCTCGGTGCTCTTGGTGCTAGCCTGCAAGATCTTACATCAGTGGATTCCGGCCGCTTGGTAGCATGCGGTAGCATGGAGGGGATACGCACACAGCTTCGTGCCGTGTACGTGTGCGCTCGAGCTTCGGAGTCCGAACACGGCATGAAGCTGTGTGCGTATCCCCTCCATGCTATCGCATGCTACCAAGCGGCCGGTATCTGGCATCCCTGATCGGATCTCGAGCCGCTCGCGGAGAACGCCGCGCGGTAGTAGGGGGCAGCCGGAGGAGAAATACTTCTCCTCACGCGGCACGATATGGTGCACTTCTCTGTACACGTT
>NW_018026426.1:0-1431 GCF_002006095.1 Pseudomyrmex gracilis
CATTATGTGATTTTTTGTTCACAATATACAAACAATTTTCTAAGTATCTAAAAGTTGAAAGGAAGTATTTACGAATTGAAAGACAGATCCGTACTGCCGCTAGTTTTGTTACACTTTGCAGTCGTATAAATAATGAACGCAAATTATTTGAACTTTGTAACATAAGTCATTTTTATAATACTTTCCGGTTACTAGCCAAACAACAACTGTGTGAAGAACTTGTATTGTTTTATCGCTGCAGTGGTATATACTGAATGCCGGGGAGAAAAAAATATTCCAATAATATTACAAAATACAAAATGTGTGATATCTCAAAAACATTTTTTTAAAAAAGAACAAGCGCCAAGTATACACAAAACACGTATTGTATTTAAATAATAAATTAAAACGTGATATAATGCTACAAACAATTATTTTTCTCTGTATTGTAAACTACAAACAATTATTTCTTTACAAAATCTGGTTTACAAAAGAAGTGATATCAAAAAGTAACATCAAGTAAACTTTTGTTTGTTTTATAATTATAATATACTACATTATAATAAACTACAAAATATCCACAAAGTCTCTTTTACAAATAAAGTAACATATCGGGGATGAGTGGCATGAAAGAACCAGTTTTAGTATGAAGCCAAAAAAACTATTTAAAAAGCAATCAAACATAACGTTTGTTGTTTAAATGTGTAGGTTACTTATTCCTTTGTGTTAGTTAATAAACAAAAAGACAAAATCTAACAAACTTAATAAACATATTTTCACTTAAAAGAAAAGTAAAATTCGGTTCTTTCATAACATAATGGTATTGAAAGAGCCATCGAATGTTATAAAAGAGCCAACTTCTTATAACAAGAATCTTTAACTGTTTATAAACAAAATATTAAACAAACTATTAATAGACATTAATACAATTGTTAAAAAAACATTAATATAATTGTTAACAAACAATTGTTACTCAAAATGCTAAAACTAGTTTCATAACAATCTCTTCAAAAGTAACAAATCCATCAACGTAAATTTATATATTTTTTACTTAAATGTAAGTAACTTTTATTATATTACTCAAATTTTCAAAACAACTTTTAAACTTAGAATTGAAAAATAAACTTAATTTTTAGGTATCTTTAGTAGCAATTTTGACAAAAATAATTTAGCATCTTTTTATTCAACATTTTCTATATGTCCAATCAGAATAAAGTTTACACTGAAACCATATTTGCTTATACTTTTTATAACGTTTAGTGCACATTATACAATTATTTTTATTTCCTTTTTTTAGTTTTTTCTTTTTTATTTTTGATAATATTTTATCAGAATCTGAAGACAAATCATCGTTACATTCACTGTCAGAGCTAGATGTTTTATGATGATTTTTTGATTGTTTGGTAGCCGAATCTTTCAAAACTTTTCCTCTTAAAAATTATAATCTCAAAA
>NW_018026427.1:0-1430 GCF_002006095.1 Pseudomyrmex gracilis
ATTTTGCAAGTATTTTTTGGCTATATTAGTACTGATCTAAGGGTTAATTGGGAGGAAGATATTTCGACACTTACTTTTCCCATTTTAATAACGGACACCTTAATGTATATATGTTTATTGTATTGTGCGTTTTTTGTCTATTATNATATTTTTATGACTATAATTTTTTTGTACATTATACCATATATTACTATTTCAGCTTTTCTTCACAAAATTATNATCTATATTTGATGTAATGTTTACCATAGATATGTAAAAATTAATAATAATGATAATAACAAAATTTTAATTTAATGTTCTATATTCTAAATCTATTCTCTACTGACACGATTTGTTTAGATCTGACGCGAAATGTCTGGTCAGTTCTTAGCAGGTCTGATATCATCTGATTTGATCAGTAATATATTGCAAAATCAAAAACTGATCAAATCTGATAAAATTAAAATATGTCTAGCTGTGTCTGATCAGACCTGATGAGATCTAATGTGTAATGTTTGCTCATACCTCATAAGATCTGATGTGACCAGATAATGTCTGATTAGGTTGGGAAAGATCCGATTAGATCTGCGATTTAATATCGAACGGCAGCAATGGTCAGATCTGGTAAGATCGGCTTACAGCTTTACATTTCTAGCTGGATCTGATCAGATCTGCTTATACAGATCTGGCGGAATAAAATTGTATCCGATTAGATCTGACTCTACCTAAATTTCAGCTTTTGTTTTATCTCACTTTATCAATTCAGACATAGTCAGATCTCCTCCATTTTTTCCCGGTTGCTTATATGGCAGATACAAAGTAAAAAGTTGCAATATCTTTATGATTTGTTGAGTATAATAATTTTTTCATAATATATTTATTTACGAATATATATATTGGTAATATATTTAATTATAAAAATTAGAGTGCTATGTCTGATTTAAGTAATAACTTGTAAATTTATCTAAGAAATAATTTTATAATACTAAAGAAATTTTAGGGTATTTAATTTATAAATATAATTTTACTTAATAATCATTGTATATATCAGTAATAAATTTAGATTGCAAATTTAAAGATATCAGTTTCGATTAAAATGTTTAGAATTTATAAAATAATTATTCAATGAGTGAAGAGCCAATATGAGCTTTAACACAGGTATTAGTGTGTATGTAATTTATTCAGATAAAAGTAACCGTAACGTTTCGACTCTAAATTGAGTCATCTTCAGACAAACTGCCTGTACAAAAAAACAAATAAAAATAAAAACAAGAAAAAACTAGAGAAATAGTGGATAACAAATGCGATAAAAAAATTGTACTCACGTATCTCCAACCACGCACCACTCATAATTAAAAAGAAAATAATTAATTTTACTGTCATATAAAAATAAAAATAAGAATAAAAGATGTCAAAAAAGGAAGTCAGCAAAGTAAAACACGATATGACAG
>NW_018026428.1:0-1346 GCF_002006095.1 Pseudomyrmex gracilis
CCAGAGCTAGAACCACGAGTACTCGTGTATCTGGACGATATAATCGTCACGAGCCGAACATTCAACGAACACATCGAGTTATTAAAAGAAGTCTTCCGGCGATTACGTCAAGCAAGACTAAAACCAAACCCGGAAAAATGCTTGTTCTGCCGACAGGAACTGAAGTATCTCGGACACGTAATAAATAGAGACGGCATCCACACGGACCCGGAAAAGATAGACGCAATTACGCAATGGCCGACTCCGACCACGCTAAGAAAAGTCCGCCAATTTTTAGGAGTCGCGTCATGGTACAGGCGTTTCATTAAAGATTTTGCAGCAACCGCGGCGCCCCTCACGAACCTAACCAAGAAAAACGTAAAATGGCAGTGGGGAAAAGAGCAGGAGGAGGCGTTTCAGAAGTTAAAAACCAGCCTCACCTCAGCGCCAGTGTTAGCCTGCCCAGATTTCACACACCGGTTTATTTTGCAAACTGATGCAAGCAAGCTGGGACTAGGGGCGGTACTAACNCAAAACACCGCAGAGGGCGAACAGGTAATCGCATACGCCAGCAGGACGTTAGGAGGAGCCGAAAAGAATTACAGTGCAACAGAACTNGAATGCCTAGCAGTCGTATGGGGAATCAGGCGAATGCGCATGTACCTCGAAGGTTATGAATTCACAGTAATAACCGATCATCAGTCACTCAAGTGGCTGCAACGATTAGACGAACCAACAGGTCGGTTGGCAAGATGGCTGTTCGAACTGCAGCAGTACGCGTTCGAAGTAAAATACAGGAAAGGCACACTCAACAAGGTGGCAGATGCACTGTCAAGACAACAGGAAATCTGCCAAATACAAAGANACGCACCATGTAAATGGTATGAAACAGCAATGAGAAAAGTACGAGACCGACCAGAAGACTTTCCAGACTACCGGATTTACAAGAATAAGTTGTACCGGCATGTGCTTCACAACCTTGACTTCCGGGAGACAGACCCGGAAGAACAGTGGAAGCAATGCGTACCGAAGACAGATAGGAAAAACGTAATGTTTCGGTTCCACGATGAACCAACCGCAGGACATCTTGGGGTAGCAAAGACAATTGCAAGAATTGCGCAATTATACTACTGGCCGGGCATGTACAAGGACATAATGAGGTACGTACGAACGTGTCAGATTTGTTTACAGCATAAAATCCCACCGACAAAGCCGGCCGGAAAACTACATACGGAACCGGTCAACGCCCNGTGGCAGCAGGTGACTATCGACCTAATAGGACCACTACCAAGGTCAAACCAAGGCTGCATCTGGCTCTTCGTAATGCAGGATCGTTTCACGAAGTGGGTGGAGCTGACAACACTCCG
>NW_018026429.1:0-1398 GCF_002006095.1 Pseudomyrmex gracilis
AAAGCATGAAGAAATGGCTGCTTCAACACGTAGAAATGGCACTAAGACCATGAAGGACAAAGTTTTAAATGAATGCGTAGATTTAGTTCCTATTCACGATCGACCATTGAATCTACTTAATGATATTGCGTTTCACAATCTTATTCATATAATACCGTCCGTGGCAACTTCGAATATTTCTTCACAAGAAGTAAGAAATGTCGTGGTAATGAAAGCACAATGCTTTCGGAAAGAGGTAGCGAAGAAACTAAAAAATAAATTAGTATCATTGAAAATTGACGCCGCAACCTGTATGGATTGCTCTTTTATAGGAAGAAATGTGCAATACATAGAAAAAACACAAGATGTCTTGCACACTCTAGCAGTGCAAGAAATTTACGATCGACATACAGCTGCAAACTTAAAAGATATATTAAAAAATGTACTTTTAAGATACGGAATATGTGTGAGGCAGATTTATTCTATAACGACGGACAACGGATCTAATATGATTAAACTTGTTGAAATTCTTGGGAAGAATCAAGAAGAATTAGAATATAATGAGGAAAATCATATTAAAGAGCTAGAACTTTCATTGTCAAATGAAGAACTCAATTTGGACAATGAAGAAAATAAAGNAAATATAGAAGAAGTAAGGTATCAGGTCAGATCAGTGCGGCGTGCGGCTCATACACTGCAATTAGCAGTATCGGACACACTAAGAGATAGTACAATTTTGGCAATTATATCCGAAGCGAGAAACGTCTGCAAAAAATTACGGTCGCCGGTTGTTAAAAGCTTACTGAAAGCAATGAATAAAAAAAATCCTAGATTGTCCAACACGGTGGCACTCAACGCTAGATATGCTCGAGCGTCTTTTAGAATTAAAAAAATGTTGTGATGGTAACGATAAGGATCAATATTTATCTTCTGAAAAATGGATCGAAATTAAAAACATNGTGCGTTCTTTAACGCCAGCTCGTATTGCAACCAAGAAGTTCNCTTACGGAAAAAACGTTCAACTATTGACCGTAACGTACAAAATCACGTTCACCTTGACTGTAAACTTTCAATATCCAGCGTTATACGTTCAATTTTGAGCGTTTACGGTCAAGTTAAACGTGATTTCGTACGTTCAGGTCAATCAGGTGAACGTTTTTTCCTTAGGGTTGCAGGAAAAACAACTTCTTATCGGAGATTTTTATCGCACGTGGTCACAATTGTATGCTAGAAACTACGAAATTAAAAATAATATTAGGAAACAAATTAATTGAACATATGAAAATACGAGAAAAACGTCTGTTTGAAAGTGATTGGTTTTTTGGGGGCGTGTTCCGTTTGACCACAGTACGATTCGACACCGATCGATTCGACACCAAATTATTGGACACAAAATTATTGGACACAGATTTATTCGAC
>NW_018026430.1:0-1430 GCF_002006095.1 Pseudomyrmex gracilis
CCCGAGCCGACAAATTCTTAGATATAATTTTGGGCGCCAGACGCGTACTCGCGTCAAAATGTGCGTCGCTCGACACAATGGGCCGACTAGCTCTATTTGAAACGGAGAGGGGGAGGGTCGGACGATAAATAAACAGGGCTGTCCCAAACGAATCTCGGATTAGAGTCGTAATCAACCACACTGCAGATAGAGAGAAAGAAATAAACAATTTATTATAATGCCGCGTAATAAGAGACAACTTAGCGAAAATAACAAAAAAAATACAAAATAAAGTTCACCGGTAAGATACGGCGAGATCGCTTTGTCGCGGCGGCAGTAATTACAAAAGAAAATAAAGAAAAAGAAAATAGAAAAGTAGAGACAATTAACAAACACTTCCAACAGAACGTGATCTATCGCAAGACCGATTTCGTATATTTATTCGGGATATCGAGGACGCTACGTCGTCGCGCTGACTTCACATACGCTATACACTACCAGGCGTTATGATAGGCACAGACACAAGCGAGTTAACCAAAGCCTTCCTGAAGCTGCAAAGCGGCGGGGTCGATTAATCTAGCTAAATCATGCGCTTATCACTAAACAGGCCACCAGGCGTAATATCGATGCCGAGGGACTTACTTGATTTCGCAGGGGCTGGTAAGGCTGGCGCCGGACACGGCACAAAGCTCTCGCCGAATTCCCGTCCCCGGTCACCGTGCACGTAAGCAATCAATAATCACGCAGCATGCACGTGCCAATGAACACACCCGAGCAAAGCGTTCACGAAGTCGGAAGAGCGTGTTCCCCGGAACGAGAGCTAGGCGCTCCTCGATCCGCGAGATCCTTTAGTACGGTACGGTAGATCTCTTAGATTCGGTACGATAACGGTACGAAATTCTTTTAGTATAGCTCTTCCGAATCGCTCACCCCTCGCTCTTGGCAGATCACTCGGGAAATCCACACCAAAATGCTATAGAAAACGCGATAGCAATACGGTAGAATAGCGCAAAAGATTGATGCAGCAGCAGATAATCTATAAGCGGTGATCAGTAGGCAGGATGCGACACGTTACGATAGCGTCAGTTTCGAAATACGATATTCGGTACGGTATTCGGTACGCGGATCGGTACGATACCCGGTACGAAATATGGCGGTAGCAAAACGATACACCAAACAAACGATACACTTACTTGTACACGCGAAACGCAAAGGAATACGAAAATGCTGCTTGGCGCTTTACTGGAACTCCAGGGCTTGAGCTACTCAACAGAGTAATTACGCGACACGCACTTAAACCTACGAATTATCACCACGAAGCCCCGTGGAATCCGATTCTAGCCGCTGCCGAAAATCCCAAAACTATGGCAAAGGTTATGTCCTTGCCGGTATCCAAACGCGAAATTCAGCGACTAGCCTCGACACGAGACTCGAGTAACGCGGATTCGTGG
>NW_018026431.1:0-1430 GCF_002006095.1 Pseudomyrmex gracilis
ATAGATATATTTTTATAAAAGAATGTTGAAACTAATAATAATTTTGTTTTGTAGGCGACAAAAGAAAAAACAATTACACGAAGCCATCAAAATAAATAGTACTAATACTAAATTTTTAGATAATACCAAATGCATTTCAGATACCTTAACAGAAAATCCTGATAATTTTGTAGAATCTCAGGATGTAGTTATTGATTATGTAAATGAATATNTAGATGACAAAATTGTTAAAACTTCTATAAAAGCCAAAATAGTAAATACAGATAATAATATAGGAAATGTTCAAAGTGAACATAAGGTTCACTTAGAACAAATAGAAAGTCCTNACAATTTTGTAGAATCTCAGGATGTAATTATTGAAAATATAGAAGAATTTGTACATACATATGAGGAAATTTCTAAGACCTTTATTGAAGCTAAAGTCGTAAATGCTGAGAACACCATTGAAAATAATCACAGTGAGCACATAGAAAATCCTGAGAACTNCGTTGATTCTCAGGTTGTAAGTACTGAAAATACTATAAAAAACAGTCCAGATATTCAAAGTGAGAAAAGAGACATAGAAAAGTTTGAGAACTTTATAGATTCTCAAGATATTGTAGACAATATAATGAACAAAAGTCCACGTGTATATAAAGAAAGTGCACCACGCGTATATAAAGCAAAGCCGTTTAAAAACAATTCTTTGCAGTTTGAATCTGAAAATATTGACAGTACAAAAAGAAGAAATGCAGATGTTCAAACTGTAAAAAGTTGCGAAGATAACGTTCCTTGTATTGTTATTGAAGAAGTACCAAAGGGCTACAATGTAGATAAAACTTGTATCCAAGATAACTGGCCAGAAAGCCGTGGCATTTATGACATGAAATATTTTATGAGTGCATTACAAAGATTCTACAAAGACCATAAAAAAGGAGTAGAGTGTTCCTTTGAAAATATNAAAATGATAAAATTTAAGTGCATTGGTTTGCGAACACTTTTGACCTTCAAATGCGAGATGTGTCATGCTTCGGAAAATATTTGGTCGGAATCCGAAGAAAAAAAAATTAACATGTTGGACATNGATACAGCTGCTACAGCTGGAACCATAACAGCTGGAATAGGCTATTCTCAATTAGAAGAACTGCTTGCAGCTATGAATATTCCTTGTATGTCCGAGAAAACATATATAAACCATCGTGAAAGATTAGTCAACGAGTTTGAAGCAGCATCACTCNCAGAGATGAAAAAAGCCGGTGAGACTGAAAAACAGTTTGCTTTGGAAAGAAATGAAACTGTTCATGGCATTCCGTACATAACTGTAATCGTAGATGGAAGTTGGATGAAGAGATCTTACGGTTCTGTCTACAATTCGTTATCCGGTATTGGTGCCATAATCGGGTATCGCACACAAAAAGTTCTGTATGTTGGTATTCGCAATAAGTATTGCA
>NW_018026432.1:0-1429 GCF_002006095.1 Pseudomyrmex gracilis
CATTTCGGGAAAACTGCGTTCCATCCGCCTCTTGATACGGTCAAATAAAGTTGTACATTTTTGCCGACGCGCGGTTGTAATCCGTAAACGGTAACACGATGGGAAGAGTAAATTTCACAGTTCGCACGCGATGGAATTTTAACTGGCCACTCCCAAGCGCTCTATCTATCACGAAACATAATCGCATTTATACTCGATTGTCTGGGCGGCGATCGACAGAGCGAGTGCTATTCGTTACCACATAGGTACGCCCGGATCAATCTGTGTAACCTCGGAAAAGGGCACGAAAGCGCTGTCGCTGAAATGTAGACGGAACGAATTCATTTGTGTTTCTCTCTCTCACTCACTCTCTCTCTTTCTTTCTCTCTCTTCTATACATATATACAATTGCGTCTGAGCTTAAAATAGTCAAATAAAACATTATTCTATGCGCGAGTTATTATTATCAACTCTCTCATTTCCTTGATAAAAAATCTCAGACCGAAAAGAGTTATAAAACACATGTGCATTTTTGAATTTAAATGAAACAATCTCAAATTATTGAATCTTTATTTCTTTTCAACACTAGCGCGGGTTTTTGTCTATTATATTTTTTTTGTAGTTAAAAATAGATCACAACTAATGGCACTAATAGAATAATGGGTGTTGATTACTTCTCCGTGCTCAAAGAAAACTTGTTCGATTGAAATTGCTCGGCGTAATATACGTAATCGTGAAGATGTTCAAGATGAAAGGAGAACAACGTTTATGTATGTTGCACAACATTGCGATGGCGTTGCCAGTCTCGATTTAAACTAGTTATGTACGAAGATAGGTCACCAAACATGGTAAAGGGGCAATTTTCAGGGTCTGGTGAAACGCATCGGTCTTGTAGGACTGGTGTTACCTGTGACGAACATTACCGTATATTCCTCTTTGACGTGACATTCGGGTAGCTTTTCTCGACTCCTGCCGTACTTACCGCATTATAGTTGACTTAATGGAGTACTTCGTTGTTCTCATTAGCGGGGACGTAACGAACAAGTGCTCCTGCTCGCATACATTTCTCGCGTAAAAACCCCAATATAACGTGGCTGCATTTTTACGTGACCTCTCCGCGCTTCTATTATTCCGCGATACGCTCGCAGCAGATATGCTCTCGCGCGTTTTTCTCACCAACAAAAAACTTTAAAACTGCAAGACCGCACGAAACATTCGGAAAAAATCAATTTTCTGTTTCTGGCGCGCTTTTAAAAGCCAGTATTTTTGCGAAAATAAATTCGTATAAACTGATACGGAAATGTTGCGAGAAGAGATAAATTGTTTATTAACACGTAACATTGAATTTTATTTTTAATTACATCCAAAGCTTCGGGATATAAATAAATTCAATAATAACCATTACATTGTACCTTTTTGTTATTATTCTTTCGTTCGGCGAAAAATTAAT
>NW_018026433.1:0-1399 GCF_002006095.1 Pseudomyrmex gracilis
TAGATGGAAATTGAAAAAAAAAAATGATAGATCTTACATTAGAAGTCCATGGTAGGTCGTATAATGTTTGACTTCCTGAAAAGGTCGTGTAGAGTAAATAGTCACACACAATATAAAAGTTAAAGTTAAAACGTTTTGAAACTTACATATCCAAAGTCAAGATCAAACGAAGATGAACAGAGAGGAAAAGCAACAACTTATATAACAGTCTAAAATTTGAGTATTGTCCCAATCGAAAATATGATTAAAATCAAATCTATGTTTTGAAATTACAGACAGCTGTGAGGAGGTTTTATTAATGTCATTTTTGTGTTCTTTTAATCGTGTATTTTGTTGCCGTTTGGTCTGTNCAACGTAAGATGCACAACAATTCATACAAGCAATCTTATAAATAATGTTGTTTTTCGAGTCATGTTTTGTAGAGTCTTTGTGTACTTTGATAATTACATTTAGTCTGTTGAGACATTTGTAGCCTATGATAACTTCTTCTTTGTTAAAAACATTACTGATACATTCTGAGATATTATTATTATATGGTAAAACAATCAAGTTTCTGTCAACTGGATTGAGAGAGCTTGTATTAAAANAGTTGTTGAGTTTCTTAAAAATNAATTTTTTAATTCTAATATTAATGTTGTTAAGATAGGTAAGTAGATAACATAAGTGAGTAAACTCTCTATATTAAGAAAAGATACGTGGACGTTAAAGATTTAATTATCATGCTATTATATATCAAAGCGCTGCTTAACAATGCGTAAGTATTTAACATACTTGTTAATCCAATACCCGCGGCTAATCTTATAAAATAAACTAAACTAAATCACTTGGCCATACGCTTGGCCTAAAACCTAAATAAAAAGAACTTCTTTGCTTATTTATGGTCCCTCACCAGTCTTTTGTGCCGCTTCAAACTCCGCCTGCGTCTTCGTCCTCTTCGGGTTCCGATTCCGGAGATAAAAATTCCGGTAAATCAGTCTTCTCTCCTTTTCGTTGCGCCACCTCAGCTTCCTCAGTCGCCCTCGGGGTACCGGGTGACAAGGTTAGGTTAGGTTATATTAGTAGTATTTATTTGAATTTATATTTTCAATTAGTACATCTTACCTGTCTGTATATCGTGATGAATTGTTATCGAAGAAGGCGGTGTCATTCTCAATGAATTGCTATCAGAATTGTCACTGACATCTTGATGACTTTTATGCTTTCTTCTACGTTTACATTTCGCAAGCTGAGAACTTGATGTTTCCGTATCCGTATTAGATAGTTTTTTCGTGTAATGTACCCACATAGCACGTAATATTACTGCAATATCACAGTAAAATTGCAATATATCAGTAATATTAGATATTATAATATAATATTACAGTAATATTATCGACATATTACATTTACATATAATAAT
>NW_018026434.1:0-1428 GCF_002006095.1 Pseudomyrmex gracilis
TCAGATTCTAAAGAGTCGACGTCAATCATTTTATATTGAGCATTATCGGTGTCACAATTCTTCTTTTCTGTAGTATTCACTGAACACGAGAGAGTATCTTATCTTATTTAATACATATATTCTATATTTACACAAGTATACATATTTAATGAATGTAATAATCTTACCACGAGATAAACCTTCATCAGAGTTTCTTCTATTAATACGGTTTTCATTAAAGATAGCAGTCTTATCATTATTTGTACTGATTTCACCATTGTTNACAGCTTTGGTAATATTGTCATAACAAGTAAACGATTTTGATGTAGAAACTATAATAATTTATGTTGAAAAGTGTTTATAACTACGTGTAATAAAATAAAATATAATTTTTTAAGTAAACATACTCACTATAAGATGCAGGAACAGAAATATTTTTCTGACAATCAGATTCTAAAGAGTCGACATCAATCATTTTATATTGAGCATTATCGTTGTCACAATTCTTCTTTTCTGTAGTATTCACTGAACACGAGAGAGTATCTTGTCTTATTTAATACATATATTCTATATTTACACAAGTATACATATTTAATAAATGTAATAATCTTACCACGAGATAAATCTTCTTCAGAGTTTCTTCTATTAATACAGTTTTCATTAAAGATAGCAGTCTTATCATTATTTGTACTGATTTCACCATTGTTCATAGCTGTGGTAATATCGTCGAAACATGTAAAAGATTCTGATGTACAAGCTATAAAAGTATTGTTTTAGAAAAGGTTTTTTAACTAATATAAATATATATAATAATAAACTATACTCACTATGAGATGTAGACACAAAAATGTTTTTGTGGTAATCATTCTCTGAAGACTTGACAAAGAGTGACTGTAACATTATATACGGTTTGCCTGATTCAATATTAGTACAAATTGCTTCTAATAAATGTTTATCATCTGGAAAAGAAGATAAGTATTAAGGTGTGTATATTTGTGCTGTTCTTTTTATATAATGTAAGTATGAGTTTCTGGTGTTCTGTTATTAACCTTAAAAACAACGAGTAATAATATATAATAATATGTAGTAGTTATGAGAAGTTATATTAATCAGAATAAATATATATAATGTGAAATATGAAAGAAAAACATGATGTGTATATAAGTAATGAGAAAGTCAGTTGCCTGGAAAGTATAAATTCATTTCTCACTGTGTGTGTGATTGATGTATTTAAAGATAAACATATTATATATAATATGTAGAAAAAGCATATTTGAATAGAGAGACATGTTCTTCTTACTATGTTTGGCAATAACATTTGCAGGATATCGAAATCCATCGCTGTACTTTGCTTTTGTATTCCGATTTTTAGAATTGTAAATATTGCTTGTAGGACACACATAATATACATCATCGTAAAATTTTACTAGCAAATACATGTTATATATT
>NW_018026435.1:0-1370 GCF_002006095.1 Pseudomyrmex gracilis
TTCTTCTGTAGTGTTTACTATACTTACTGGGCACAAATATTTCTCCGGCTGTACTAGACAACATCCCATGAATACTCCAGGCCGTGTTTCCTCTGCTTCTATTATGCCGACCTGATTGCTATCCGTGATTGCCTGTACGATGGTTTCGCTTCTCGGTTGCAACACTACGTTTTGATACGGACGCAGTGTCATCGAATCTTTACCTACCTCAAGCCGTCCTTTTTTGTAGTTATGTACGGCATTATATTTCCTAATGAAATCACTTCCAAGTATTTCTTGGTACTTAATTGGAAAGTCGTTTCTTACCACATATATTGCATGTTTTATTCTTCTGTTCCTCAATTGTATATGTGCCTTGATTCTTCCAATCACGCAAGTTTTATGTCCGGTAACTCCGGTTATCTCCAGCTTAGTTTTTTCTGCCGGTGTTTCGCCTTTCAAATATTTTTGCTTAATCAGTGAGACTGTTGCCCCTGTATCATATAACATTTCCACCTGGCCTCCTTTTGCCTCTCTTATCGGTACTACAGCTAAATCTAACCTTGCTTGTGCTGTATTTACCTCGGTCATCTGTAATTCTGCTACGGAGACAGATTTCTTCTTTCTTTTGTTTTCTTCTTCATCACTTCCCGACGTTACGCTACTGTCGCTTCGGTTTTTCTTTTCTCGTGCCGCGCGTCTTGTTTCCCTTTTCGCGGTGTAATGTTTATCGTTTTTCCTGCCATTCAGCGACCAGCAGTTTTCTCGTAGATGTCCTGTCTTCTTACAATAATTACAGTGTTTCTCTATTGCATTTACCCGGTTGCCACTTGGCTTAGGCAAAGACACCTTTCCAGACCGACATTCTCGTCCAAAATGTCCGGTCTTGCCGCACTTATAGCAAGTGTAACTTTTATTGCCACTACGTGCCTGATATTGCGCTCTATTTCTTGATTTTATTCCCGCGGCCTTTTCCTCCGCGCTTGCCCCGGCTATTGTCTCCTGGAGCGTGTCATATTTGCGCGACCGCACAAGTAACCGTAAATCCTCTTGCAACCCGATTTGATAGTGGTGCAATGCCTGCTCTTTAACAGTTTCCAAAATCGTACGCTTTTGGTCCATAGTTCGTTTTTTTCCTTCTACCATGGACTCATAAAGCTCCATCGCGAGTTGATTTACCCGGTGACCAAAATTTAGCGCACTCTTGTCATTCTTTTGTTTTACTGAGTTAAACTCTATTTGCAATTCAATTGTGCCTCTTTTTGCTGAATACGTGGTTTCTATCTCAACTTTCAACTGCTCAAAACTGTGTATATCCCGCGTTTCAAAATCTAGGAGTGCCTGTCCTTTTAACTTAGTGCACAGGATAGCTTCCAGTAACGTTTGCTCGT
>NW_018026436.1:0-1390 GCF_002006095.1 Pseudomyrmex gracilis
ATATATATTATATTTGTATCCTTATATTATGTTTAATTATATTAAATTTTTATATCCAAATTGCTGAGCACAGAATTGCAGAAATGTACGTACAGCTTCCTTTGTATAATACAGTGTAGCCTCATCTTTTGTTCGACTATAAAACTGATGCACACCAACTAAAAGATTTTGAAGAGATTTGTTTGAAATGAAAAAGAGGAAAATCATGCGGATTTGACGTTCAACAATTTTATTTTAATTTAACAAAGATGAAAATACAACTCTTAAGAGCGGAAGATGTAATAACGTACTTAGATGTCAGTAAAATTATGAAGAGCGATTTTCTTAGAACTTTGTAATAAAGGAAAAGGTGGTTCGTGCAAGTCAAAGGATTAGAGTAGAAAGAAAGTAATCTTGCACGTCTTGTCGACAAAAAAGCTTGGATAGTTACCGTGCGTGGCACATCTCTAATTAATCGAAAAGAACCGTGCGTTAAGCACGTCTCACTCGTTGCAAGATCGATGGGCACGAGGCTATTTTCGGAACAGACGAACTAGAACAGAACATTAACAAATAAAAAAAAAATAATGAGTGAAAAAGAAACTCTTGCGTGTAAAACGTATCAAATCTTAAACAGACGCGTTCACTCCGAAGTCGGTTGTTAAGTCAATATTTTACTTAGCAACAAAAAAAAAGAAATCCGGCTTTCTTAACGATATTTGCGCACTCTCGTTAGCACGAGCGCTTTTAGACAGCTTCAGCTTTTCTTTCTTTACAGTTTTTCAAACAAGGTTATATGTAGAAATATCACTAACTTATTGAAAATAGAAATTTGCACATATTTATACATGTACTTATACATTTATAGTAAAATGTGTATATAAGCCAAATATATAAAATCATTATATATATATATATATATATATATCAAGAGGCACTACCGTGCCTCGCGCCAAGTATATGCGCAAACGAAGTGCGCGCGCGCTGCGCGAGGTACCCCGTGCTTCTTATACGCGAAAATGGCCAAAATGGCAATATCGAGATTTTCCGATCTCATCAAAAGGCACGAGGTACCCCGTGCCTCTTATACGCGAAATTTAGCCGAGAGCCTTTTCGAGATTTTCCGATCTCAACAACGGCTAAACCGATCGAGTTCGGCCTAGACTCGATCGAAAGTTGAGATCGAGNCACGAAAAAAAGTATTTCGCAATTTTTTTTGTCCGTGCCTTCCCAACGGATTTATCTCGCTCCAAAGTCNAAAATCCCGAAAAATTAGGTTTTATAAGATTTAAGGAACGTGGTCGTCGTCATCGGACAGTTAATGCGCGACTTCACCGCCAGAGCAAAACGTGCCCTTTCTCTTGTCACTATTTCTATGTAATTCTTGTCGTCACTAGTGGCGACTTCTATG
>NW_018026437.1:0-1424 GCF_002006095.1 Pseudomyrmex gracilis
TGCAAATGGGTCAATACAAAATCGAAAACCGAACTGAGTTTTTGTGTATTGTAGAAAAATCTTTATTAAAAGCCAAACGTTTCGATCAACCCTTGAATTGAGTCTTCTTCAGTGGCAAAAAAAATATGTCTAGATATAATGACAACGTTTATTTTATAAGTGGTATGCTAGTAACACCGCAATTAAATATTGTTTAGATTAATTTAACAAATTACAAACTCACCGCAAATTAGTCTTAGCTGCGCGTCTGCATTTGGTTCTGGTACGATATCTGGTACATAAAAAATTAGTTAAAATTGGGATAACATGCGATCTCAATGATTCCGACGTTTTTTTATTATAAAACCGTAAATTGTTTTCAAAATTCTTTATCACATCTAATAAGTTATCCTTTCTAATAAGAGGCATACTAAAATTTTTACCTAATTGTAAAAGTTGGACAACTTCATCCGGGATATCGAAAGAAGTCAAATTAACAAACTATTTCTCCTTTATGTCAAAAAGGGAATTTGAAGTCAGATTACTAAAACTGCATGCGTTAACTTGAATATAATCAAAAACAGGAGACGTTGGTTTGTTATTCATTTTGTAAGCATATTTATCGCGAATTTGTTGAGAATCATTGTTAGCGCACGAAACTACATGTTCAATTGTATAAGAGATAGGTTCAATAGTTTTAATGTCAGTGCGGATTTTCTTAATTAACCAATCAATTTTTTTGTTAACGTGTAGAACTTGGGAACACACAAATCTGTCAAGGAAATTATATTCTGTGTAAAAGAAATTATTTAATTGTTTCTTTCTATGATTTCTATGTTTCTTTGGTTAATAGAAATCCCATTAAAAATATTGAAGAAGGTCTTAACAAATTGTTAAGAAATTGAGTACAAAAGAAATTTATTTCTGATCTTACTTATAAATCTATCAAATCTAGTGATGGCTTATTACCTCGGGCTTACGGGATACCAAAAATTCACAAAAAGAATAACCCGTTTAGATTAATTGTTTCCACGATTAATAGTCCGTTACATCATTTTGCTGAGTTTTTAAATAAATTGATTTAAAAAAGTATACCAGTCTCGAATAGCTACGTCAAAAATAGCGTTGATCTTGTTAACAAATTAAGAGGTCTAACACTGCAACAAGGTCACTTGCTTGTATCATTAGATGTAATTTCGTTGTTTACAAATGTACCCATCGATCTAGCTATAAAAGGGATCAAAGTCAGATGGAAATATATTAGGAAAAACACAAAGGTTCCTTTGAAAGAATTTTTAGATGCAATTAATTTTGTTTTAATATCAACGTTCTTCTCTTTTGATAATGAAATATACAAACAAACGTTCGGGGTCTCCTCTTTCTCCAATTATTGCCGATATTGTTATGCAAGACTTGGAGAAATTCATATTGAAAAAATTAAAATT
>NW_018026438.1:0-1426 GCF_002006095.1 Pseudomyrmex gracilis
GCGTATATTTTGTCAAGAAATAATTGATCTAACAAAGACTTTTCTTAATTGTGTAAAAGTTATAGAGGACAAATATAAGTCTATAGAGTTGAATCCTCATCCAGATTTGAGCGTTATGTTTACTATTCTAAATAATGCGCTTTCAGATTATTCTTCGGAATATCAAACTATGGTTTATTTTAAAACTTTAAAAACTTTTATAGAACCGCAAGAAATATGTATTGGCGCGTTCATTGATACTAAGGTTATGAAAGCTGATAAACAAATGCTCGTAAAAAATCAAAAAATATATGTTGTACCTCTTGAAAAAATATTGAAAACATTCCTAGAGTTGCCAGATGTATATAACAAAATACTATCAAACATTAAAGAAAATGAACAGAAAACAATAATAACAAGTTTGTTGCAAAGCAAAATCTGGCATTCTATTAAACAACAACATGAAAATGATGTATTACCTTTAATCTTGTATTACGACGAATTGGAAATAAATAATCCATTGGGTACTCACCGAGGTTTACATAAACTTGGAGTAATATATTGCACTATCGGTGGTATGGACGAGCAGTATGCAAGTATGCTCGAAAATATTTTTTTGATACAATTACACAATATCACTGATTATATAAAAGTTGGTAATAAGCAGATTTTTGCAGCTCTCATTAATCAGATTAATAAACTTCAGACTGATGGTATATCTATAAATATTGAAAACTCCGAAAGAAAAATAAAGTTTGAACTAATGCATATACTTGNAGATAATTTAGGGCTTCATGCTATATTTGGATTAAATACAAGTTTCAATTCTAATTATTCCTGTAGAATGTGCTTTTTAAATACGTCAACTCGTCAAAAACAGATTCTTGAAGATGTTACATTACTTCGAACTATAGAAAATTATACGACAGATGTCAGAGACAAAAATCATGGTATTATTGAAGAATGTACTTTTCATTCCATACAAAATTTTCACATTACAAAAAATCTTAGTGTTGATATGATGCATGATTTATTTGAGGGAGTTTGTCGCTATGATTTAGGTCAACTTTTAAATATGTTAATAAAGAAGGATAAATTATTCTCTCTTGAAACATTAAATAATAGAATTTACTCTTTTGATTACGGAACTAATCATTCTGCAAACATTCCGCCTTTAATTAACATAGAAGCTCTAAATAAAAAATACATTATTTATTCAGCAGCTGAAATGGCATGTCTTTGGCAATATTTAGGTTTAATAATTGGCGATCTTATTCCAAACAATAATAAAACTTGGAAGTTATACATAGTTCTTAGAAAAATGATGTCTATTATAATGGCACGAGAAGTAACTGACAAAAATAGTAGCTTATTAAGAGAGTTAACGAGTGAACATCATAAATTATACATAAAGTTATTTGATGATACATTAAAACCAAAACATCAT
>NW_018026439.1:0-1350 GCF_002006095.1 Pseudomyrmex gracilis
TGTTGCAAGCTTGAATTATATAAAGGAAGGCCATCAATGTTTATTTTTAGATTTAAAATCTCGTTTTTGTGTAATGCAGGATTTACAGTTAATTTCAGATGTTTGGCGATACCAAAATATACGAACTCTCCTACATTACACCCGTTCTCATCATTAAATTTTATAATATTATATTCGGCGGAATTTGTTTTTAGAAATGTTTTTGTAGTTGCNGGTAATTGTGGAAGTAACCTCCTTCGAAGAATTTGGAGTAACGTATCTAATTTTGTGTGCGGGATATTAAATGTTATCGCCCACTCTCGAAGTTGTATAATTTCGTCAACTTCTTCATCATCACTTGATAAACTACACTAAGAAAAAAATTTCTTTTTATTAAATAAATACATTTTTTATATTGACTTTTATATACAAAAAATATTTGTCTTAATTAGAAAAACTGTATCATAATATACACAAAGTTTATTTTTTTAAATTAACCAGCAAAACATATAATACTTATAAAATATTTTTTTGTTTTAATAATTTAATATACATCTGAAAATACAAAATAAAGTAGTTGACAACAATGTTTCTTTTTAACTTATTTTTTTTTAAATTTTAACATATTTGTTGAATTATTGATTAAATTATTGTTTTGCAATTATTCAAATAATAACTGATTTTTTGTAACTAAATATTTTTTTAAATATAAGATATTTTTTCCTCAGTGTATAGTCGCTTACTTCATCGATAATAGTTTCGTTAGGGCTTGCATAGTTATTTTCAATGCTTTCAACTTCATCTTCGATAAATACGTCATCGTTTAATTCTTCCGACTCAGGGAATGACTCCAGGGAATGTTCAAGCTCTCCGTCTGTACTATTTCTTTCTAAGCTACTATTTTCATTCTCCTGTTCCGTTAGTGCATTTGACTCCAGGGAATGTTCAAGCTCTCCGTCTGTACTATTTCTTTCTAAGCTACTATTTTCATTCTCCTGTTCCGTTAGTGCATTTTCATTCGCAATAGTCCCAATGTGTGTTCGTAAAAACTCTTGTTCTATTAACCTCGGCAAAATTGCATTATCTACTGAAAAAAATTAGAAACTTTTACTTTCATATATTTAAATAATTCTCTTTTCGTATACACAGAGAGGAGAAGTTCTTTAAACTAGATAATCCGATGTTTGACTCATATTTGTTGCATTTAAACAACATAATTTCATATCAAACAACAATTGTGTTGAATGAAAATTGTATTTTTACNTTAATATATAAATTAAATTATGTGACAGAATAACAAAATACTTTGTTTGAAAGTATTTATTAAATAAAACAACATTTTTTAAATATAATAGTGTAGGTTAAATATTT
>NW_018026440.1:0-1425 GCF_002006095.1 Pseudomyrmex gracilis
ATTAACTGTTCGAAATTCCGTCCATTTTCTTGAATGCATAGGTCGATACGCTTTCTGAATGATGTGACTGTTTTCAAAAGAATTTCTTGAGATATTGCGGCACAAGCAGTCCAAATACGTTCCTTCATATTCTCCTTGGTTGTTGGTTTTTTGTTATAGACAATGTTTTTCAGCATTCTTCACAGGAAAAAATCGGGAAAAGTTAAATCTGGCGTACAAGGAAGCCACGCGACTGCACCCAATCTCCCAATCCACCTACCATTGTATCGGTTATTCAAATAATTTCTTACAATATTTGAATAATGTGCTGGCGCATCATTTAATTGAAGCAACATCCGTTCTCTGGTAAATAAATCATTGTCTTCCAATAGTTGCGGAAAATCGTCTCGAAGAAACTGCAAAAAGTNTTGTCCGTTAACGTTTTCTTCAAAAAAATAAGGACCTATTAAATAGCCATTTACNATGCCACACCAGACCATTAAAGACCAACGATTTTGGAAATTAGTTGAACGAAACCAATAAGGATTTACATCGGACCAGTAGTGACAATTATGTCTATTTACAGTTCCATTGCTACTGAAAGTTGCCTCATCCGAAAAGAGTACGTACCGGAAAAAGTTTTCATCNTGTTGGATCATTTGCAGAGCCCATTCACAAAAATTTACGTGAAGTAAGTAATCATTAAAATTCAACTGTTGTGTCAACGTTATGTGATATGCATGAAATTTTCTCGCCTTTAATATTCTCGCAACTGTTCGCTGAGGTATGCCAATTTCTCTTTTGATTTGACGAGTGATAATATGACGATCGAGATACATTTTCGCTAGAATGGTTATAACACGATTATCATTAACATCACATTCATGATGTCGTGATCGGCGAACCATAGACCAATCACTTGCTCTCTGCGTAAGGGTTTTAATGGTTACCCTAGTTGGATGCCTTCTATCAGGATAACGTTGAGCATACAGACGTTCAGCTCTCGAAAAAGTATTCCTACATTTCCCCAATATTTTGATCATGTCCACGATTTTGTTTGGTGGGAAGGCTGTCATATTAAAGATGAGAAATTACCTGAGTTCTAAACGTATTGATTTCTCAATAGATACAAATAAGCGGAAATATTGTTGCTATTTAAGCATTCACGTCTGCTTTATGCTTGCAGGATGATAGTCATGGTCATAGCAACCTAGCGGAAAAGCTACATACAAACTAGTCGCGCATAACTATGAATGTCTGAAAGTCAACCAATTTTCACCAAATTTTGTACACGGGAGTTGGTGGGGTTATGAAACGATTATTATTAACATCATATTCATGATGGTATCGACCTATGCATTCAAGAAAATGGACGGAATTTCAAACAGGTAATTCGCTAAGTGTACTACTTAGCAAATTAACTGTTTGAAGTTACAAATTAACTAA
>NW_018026441.1:0-1375 GCF_002006095.1 Pseudomyrmex gracilis
CGCTCAAGCCGAAACGGTTTACCGAAACCCGAAGGGCGACGGATAAATGCTACAGAAAAATATTGCAACTACTGCAAAAAGGCGGGGCACAAGAGAGATGAGTGCTGGTTGCTCAACGGAAAAATTAAAAACGAAAAAGAGCCNAGAGAAAAAGAGAAAAAGTTTGTTAAGCACGAAAAAAGCAAAGTAAATACGTGCGAAGATCGTGATTCTTCACATAACGATTTCTTCAAAAAAATAAGGACCTAGTAAATAGCAATTTACAATGTCACACCAGACCATTAAAGACCAACGATTTGGGAAATTAATTGAACGAAACCAATAAGGATTTACATCGGACCAGTAGTGACAATTATGTCTATTTACAATTCCATTTACAGTTCCAACGTTATGTAATATGCATGAAATTTTCTCGCCTTTAATATTCTCGCAACTGTTCGCTGAAGTATGCCAATTTCTCTTTCGATTTGACGAGTGCTAATATGCCATCTTGGATCTGCCATTTTAAATTTTGCAAATCTGATTTCAGATTCGTGATCAGCAACCCCAAAAACTTTCGTAAACTTAATTTGGTGCAAATAAATTGACTAAAATTTTTGTCCGCTATNTTCGTTCGCCATCTTGAAAATTTTAAAACAGCCAAGGTATTATATCTGAACGTAAAATTTTCCGCTTTTTTATTTTTCGGTGTCAAAAAAGAGGGTTTCCATTTTGAAAAAANCACTTTCAGTTGAAGGAACCCACTTTCGGTCAAAATCAAAAGTTGAAAGGTACGCCATTTTGGTTCCCCCTCAAAACCCTACAACTTTTATGTGAAACTTTTTTCGATTCCTGGCCACATAAACGAGTTATTGGAGGTGATAGATTCAGATGACTCACCTTGTATATGTAATAATTTATATTGTTATAAACAACAATTACAAATTCACAAACTACAATTACACAGGTTTTGTTAGATAAATCAAAAATATTATTATTAAAGTATTAATAATTACTAAATATAATAATGTTAGAATAAAATAAATAGTTAAATAATTTTAATTACTATTAAAAATATTAACATTAGACTAATTTATAGAATAATGTGGTAATTTTATTTGTGAAATAATTTTAAACTAATGTGATAAAGAACAACATGAGAAACAATTTAATTTAAAAACAATATAAGAAGATAAATATTGATATGCGAGTAATCAACAAAAAATTGATTTTTGTAAGTTATTCTTATTTTTCAAAAATATATCACTTTTGACTAATATCTGTTTTTAGTTATTTAAAAAAATCATAAATATATGTCTAAATGTAAAGTTCAAAATGAAAAAATTTTCATAATATGTAATTATTTTCCTATAAATAACTTATTGTTTTAGTTTTA
>NW_018026442.1:0-1421 GCF_002006095.1 Pseudomyrmex gracilis
ACTAGATATATCACCATTAATAAAAATCAAATTACTATTGAATGACACTTTGGAAATTTTTGGAATTTATGATTCAGGCTCAAATGTGTCACTAATTAATGCAAAATTATTAAAAATAAAACAGAAGAACATGGATAATTCAAAAATAGTGAACTTGAAGACTATTAATGGTGTGATGAAAACAAAAGGTAGGGTAACCCTGAAAATAAGAATCTACAATGTANAAAAAGAGATGAATGTTTTTATTGTAGATAATGAAAATTTCAGTTATGATTTTCTAATTGGTCTGGATAGTATAAAAGAATTTAAATTAATCCAAAATGAGGATTTAAAAATAACACAATATCACGATCCAGAGGAGGAAGAAGAAAAAAATAAAGCTGACAATATTCCTGAGTTCACAGNTTACACCCGGAAAAATTATGAAGAAAATTTTAAAGAGCATTTAAACACAGATGAATTGGAAACGAAGATAAACCACTTAAATACACATCAACAGTCGGAAATCGATAAGTTGATAAATAAATATAAACCAGTATTTGCTAAGGATAAATACGATATTGGTACTGTAAGAGATTATAAAGCTCATATTGACTTAATGGAAGAAAAATACTGTTATAAACGTCCTTACAGATGCACATTCGAAGATAGGAAAGAAATAGAAAATCAAGTAGCAAAACTATTGGAAAAAGGTCTGATTGAAGAGTCATATAGCCCGTTTGCTGCTCCAGTTACTTTGGCATATAAAAAAGAAGATAATAGAAAATCAAGGTTATGTATAGATTTCAGAGAATTGAATAAAATTGTTGTTNCTCAATCACAACCTTTTCCTCTGATTGAAGATTTGATGGTGAAAAGTGTAAACTGCAAGTATTTTACAACACTATAAATTCAGCATTTTGGTCAATTCCTTTAAAGATTCAGGATAGACATAAAACTGCATTTGTTACACAGGAGGGCCATTTTNAATGGACTTGCCTCCCATTCGGATTGAAAACATCACCAGCAATCTTTCAAAGAATACTAAGTAATATAATAAGAAAATACAAACTAGCTGGTTTTGTTGTGAATTTTATAGACGACATAATGATATTTTCAAAAACTTTTGCAGAACATATAATACATCTAACGAGATTACTAGAAGCAATTTTAAAANAAGGTTTTAGACTGAAATTTTCAAAATGCACGTTTGCAAATAATCATGCAAAATACTTAGGTCATATAATTCAAAATAACTCAATAAAGCCACTGAAAGATTATCTAGTTGCTGTGAGGAATTTTCCAATTCCAAAAACAAGGAAAAATATACGCCAATTTCTCGGAAAAATCAATTATCACCATAAATTCATTCCACACATTGCAACTATCTCAGATCCACTACATAATCTGTTGAGGAAAAATGTAAAATTTGTCTGGACAAA
>NW_018026443.1:0-1422 GCF_002006095.1 Pseudomyrmex gracilis
TATTGCACATTTATAAATATAATAATAATATAAAATAAATATAATTTATAAATATAATGTATAAACTATACATACATGTGCAATAAAATGTAGTAGAATAGGACTACAGGCGTAGGTCGACGTAAAAAACCTAACGCGTTTTCAGTGGCACCTCATGAGTGGCGTGGAAGACCACTCTAATAACAATTTTTATAAAAGTATATAAGTGTTATGTACTTCAAATCTAATAATAATATACTAAATTGTATTTTGCTATTTATTAACAAATTAATTTGCATATTATAATTATTTATAATACTATTAAAAAAATTGTACTTTTGTAATATATCATTATTGCAAAAATACATAACACTATAACGTAAAAGAACTCGGTGACAAAGTTTTGATTACATATAATAACTGTGTCGAGAGCTATCAAAAATTGCACGAGATGAAACTCCATTTTGATAAAAAACGCTTTGTTGTCAACTAATTCGACAAATCGGGCTGTCAACATATAGGGATCGTAACGTCTGAAACGAGCGGAGAGTGAAGACCGCGCGCGTCCGCGCGTCGAAAGTAAAAACATCATTATAAAATTTATACTAATCAAATATTTTAAGATTATGCATCTATAAACTGGGATTTTCTTTTCGTTATTTAAATAAAAAAAATAAAAATATATATATATGCAAAAATATATACATGTTAACTAATAATATATATATATATGTATTACATAAAATATTTTTTGTAATACATATTGTTAATTAACATGTATAAATTTTTATTTTCTATATTTAAATAACGAAAAGAAAATCCCAG
Organism: Pseudomyrmex gracilis; assembly: GCF_002006095.1. Classification (NCBI taxonomy): domain Eukaryota; kingdom Metazoa; phylum Arthropoda; class Insecta; order Hymenoptera; family Formicidae; genus Pseudomyrmex; species Pseudomyrmex gracilis. Next base: position 805 of record NW_018026443.1, read on the forward strand.
TTTATAGATGCATAATCTTAAAATATTTGATTAGTATAAATTTTATAATGATGTTTTTACTTTCGACGCGCGGACGCGCGCGGTCTTCACTCTCCGCTCGTTTCAGACGTTACGATCCCTATATGTTGACAGCCCGATTTGTCGAATTAGTTGACAACAAAGCGTTTTTTATCAAAATGGAGTTTCATCTCGTGCAATTTTTGATAGCTCTCGACACAGTTATTATATGTAATCAAAACTTTGTCACCGAGTTCTTTTACGTTATAGTGTTATGTATTTTTGCAATAATGATATATTACAAAAGTACAATTTTTTTAATAGTATTATAAATAATTATAATATGCAAATTAATTTGTTAATAAATAGCAAAATACAATTTAGTATATTATTATTAGATTTGAAGTACATAACACTTATATACTTTTATAAAAATTGTTATTAGAGTGGTCTTCCACGCCACTCATGAGGTGCCACTGAAAACGCGTTAGGTTTTTTACGTCGACCTACGCCTGTAGTCCTATTCTACTACATTTTATTGCACATGTATGTATAGTTTATACATTATATTTATAAATTATATTTATTTTATATTATTATTATATTTATAAATGTGCAATA
>NW_018026444.1:0-1424 GCF_002006095.1 Pseudomyrmex gracilis
CTATTTTAAAAATTGATTAATCGATATAATTTTGTTTGCACATTTCGAAAACATTTGATATTTTGTTTGCACATCAACCGTTTACCACTTAGAAGCAATAAAAGTCATGACGGGGGGCCAGCTTCACATTTTGACTAATGTGCTTCAAAATCTATGGAATTTAGGTTGAAACCTGTGTAATCGATAGCATTTTGTTTGCACATTTCGAAAACATTTGATATTTTGTTTGCACATCAACCGTTTACCACTTAGAAGGAATACCAGTCGTATAAAGGTATACATACGCGTGTACGTAAAAAAACCATCCCTTTAATCTTTTTTCTTATCAAATTAAATACACTTTCTTCTTAAATCTTATTAATAGTTTTTAAAGTCAAATTTACATCTCTAGAAAAATAAAAAAAACTAGATATATAGTATAAACACTCAGCCAATATGTATCTTATCTTTTATTATGTTCTTCTTTTATTTTAATAAAATATAATACTGCAGTTTTNATACGTAGATCTTAATAAATATTTAACGATTTTATATTTATGTATTATGCGCACACAAGCAATTAATAAAATCATCTTAACATACATGCAAACTAAAATATACTCGTAAAGTCTAGGTACGTCAACTTATCACATTATAATATTTAAGAAAACAATTACAAAAATAGTTACAAAAAAGCAAGCCAATCATATGGATTGATCATCTTTCAGATAATTTTTCGTTGATCCTTTACATATCATTTTGTATCATTAGTCTGATACTTATTCGATAATTATTAATGATCTACACCTATGCATACGAAAATAATGCAAGACATGACATGTGCAAACGCAATCAATACTCTGCTCCATAAATTCAAACGTAAATTATATGACTTTCACACAACTATAATCAAACCGTGAAGTTCGCTGCCCGACACAATTTTTATTGTTTATAAGCTTGAAACAACTAATGTGCAAACAAACTAACAACTTTTTTGCACTGTGCAAACGCAATTCTATTGATTACTCAAATTTCACCATACATTCTATAGATTGTGGAGCATTTTTAATCAAAACGAGAATTTGGTTTTACGACACGAGTGTTATTGCTTCTAAGTGGTAACCGGTTGATGTGCAACCAAAATATCAATTGTTTTCAACATGTGCAAACAAAATGCTATCGATTACATAGGTTTGAAGCTAATTTCCATACATTTTGGAGCATCTTTAGTCACAATGAGAATTTGGGTTTTCGATACGATTGTTATTGCTTCTAAGTGGTAAGCGGTTGATGTGCAAACAAAATATCAATTGTTTTAGAAATGTGCAAACAAAATGCTATCGATTACACAGGTTTCAACCTAAATTCCATAGATTTTGATGCACATTAGTCAAAATGTGAAGCTGGCCCCCCGTCATGACTTTTATTGCTTCTAAGTGGTAAAC
>NW_018026445.1:0-1386 GCF_002006095.1 Pseudomyrmex gracilis
ACGGAAGACGAGATACCAGCACCGGAAGAGCCGGATCGGGCCATCTCACGACAGTCTACACATCAGTTACGTATTTACAGGTAAAAACCACATTTTTGTTTTACATTTTAAACTTTTATAACATGATCTTGCATAATAATCTAATGATTTCTTTCTCTCACAATTATCTTTATTAATTTTTTTGCCATTTTTCNCGTTTTAGATGCTGACGAATTGTTCACAGGAAAGGAGTTGGCAGCACCGGAGGAGCCGGTTCGGGTCATTTCAAAGCAGTCTAAAGGTCAGTGTTGTATTTCCTAATACAACACACAGTTTTGTTTTACATTTTAAACTTGTATAACTTGAACTTACGTAATAATCTAATGATTTCTTTCACACACTTACCTGTATTAATTTGTCTTGGCTTTTTGTTTCAGATGGTGACGGATTGTGTTCACCGAGAAAAAGATTGCACCACCGGAACAGCCGGTTTAAGCCATGTTACAGCATTTTAAAGGTGAATATCGTAATTTATTAGTAAACCCCACAATTTTGTTTTACAATTTATACTTTTATAACATGATCTTGCATAATAAACTAATGATTTATTTCTCTTACATTTATATTTATTAATTGTTTTGCTATTTTTCTCGTTTTAGATGCTGACGAATTGTTTACAGGAAAGGAGTTGGCAGCACCGGAGGAGCCGGTTCGGGTCATTTCAAAGCAGTCTAAAGGTTAGTGTTGTATTTCCTAATACAACACACAGTTTTGTTTTACAATTTAAACTTTTCTAACTTGAACTTACGTAACAATCTAATGATTTCTTTTACACACTTATCTGTATTAATTTGTTTTAACTTTTTGTTTCAGATGGTGACGCATTGTGTTCACCGAGTGAAAGTTTGCACCACCGGAACAGCCGGTTTAAGCCATCTTAAAGCATTTTAAAGGTGAATATCGTAATTTATTAATAAAAAACGAGTTTGGTTTATACTTCGAATTTTATAACTCGAACTTATGTAACAATCTAATGATTTCCTTTACACACTTATCAGTATTAAGTTGTCTTGGCTTTTTGTTCCAGATGGTGACGGATTGTGTTCACCGAGAAAAAGTTTGCACCACCGGAACAGCCGGTTTAAGCCATCTTAAAGCATTTTAAAGGTGAATATCGTAATTTATTAGTAAAAAAGAATTTGGTTTTATACTCCAAACTTTTATAACTCGAACTTTTGTAACAATCTAACGATTTCTTCCTCACACTTATCTGTATTAATTTGTTTTGGCTCTTTGTTTCAGATGGTGACGCATTGTGTCCACCGAGAAAAAGATTGCACCACCGGAACAGTCGGTTTAAGCCATCTTACAGCATTTTAAAGGTGAATATCTTAATTTATTAGTAAA
>NW_018026446.1:0-1423 GCF_002006095.1 Pseudomyrmex gracilis
ATCGATATCGACTACTATCGAATGTCATTAGCAACCGATACACAATCATTCATTTATTAACAACAAATATTCTCTTGTTCAGTTGTGTATCAAGCATTCCAAGTTCATTCATGTAATCATTCACACGTTCAAATAAACCGACTCAAGTTTAATTAAAAAGAATTAATTTAATTTATTTTTGTGAGTGAACAAACATAACAGTTAGCCATGTCTCACATAGTCCTATGTAGTCGTACTCCTTTATAAAATTCCAAAACTCTACATCCTGACTTCCTAATCCTGCAACATTCCAAAATAACATTCTTTTTTGTATACCTTTCCTCTTATTCATTTTCTCTTCCTTCTCCTCTTCTTGGCCTCTCTTTAGTTTTCCTCTCCAGTGCCTTCCACGCCTCTTTCTCCTCCCTCCACTGCTCTCTTTTCTTTTCCAACCTCTGTGCTTGTCCTTTCTTCTTCTTCTTCCATTTCCTTTTCAATTTCTCTCCATAGCTTCCAAGTACCTCCTATCCTAACCTTACCTAAACCTATTTTTATTTCTTCACTTTTTCCTCTCCTTTCCTTGGCCCATCTGGATATTCTTTCCTGTATCTTTCTCTCCTCCCATGTTAAATCGTTCTCTATATATATATTTTCACCTTTTAATTTATTCTTGTTTCTCATCACCTCTTTCTTTTCTTCTTCACTGTTCAGCCCTACAATTATTACTTGATTGCTCACTCTTCCCCACCCTATCATACTGTCCAATCCTAACTTCGTTTTTAGGAAAAATCTTGCCCATCTCTTTGGATCTTCCTTTATTTGTTTCAGCTTCTTTGCGTCTTTAATTCCTTTTATTACTATATTGTTCCTTCTCTCATCTTTTTCCTTGTGCGAGATCTAGTTCCTTAGTTTTCCCACCTCTCTTACACTTAACCTACCAACGCTTACCCCTGAAGTGACAGATCCTGCGTAGCTACTACCTCCTACTTTACTTCTCCAGTCTATTTCTTCTTTTCTCACTGATCTGTGGCTATCATCCTCTTCCACCTTTTCTTTTACGTCTCTAATTTCCTTTTCTATCTCACTAAACTTTTCTTCTATCACTCTCATTCTTATTTCCCAATTCATTTCCTTTCTTTTCCATTCCTCCATTATTTCATTCTGCCTTTTTCTTTCCTTTTTCCATTCCTCTATTATTTCCATCTGTCTATTTCTTTCTTTTTTCCACTCGTTTATTTCACTTGTTAGCCTATCCGTTAAATCCGCTTTTATCTTTTCTAAACTCTCCACTTCCTTTGTACTTTTTACCCTTATCTTTTTCCGCCGTTTCGCTTTCGAAAACCACACTTTTCTTTTCCTTCTCTGTATTTCCTTTGAATTCCAACATCTTTTGATTCTCCTCCTTCCTACTCTTCCCTAACCTACTCACTCTGCTTGTTTCTGT
>NW_018026447.1:0-1334 GCF_002006095.1 Pseudomyrmex gracilis
ACGGGGTACCTCGCGCAGTCGCGCGCACTTCGTTTGCGCATATACTTGGCGCGAGGCACTACCGTGCCTCTTGATATAGATCATTAGAAAGCTACGGAATTTCAACAAGTTTTACTATATACTGGTATGGTCATAATGAAAGCAAAATTATTGCCAATTTGTTACAATCATTTTCTTGCTCTTAGTGTTGCGATGAGAATAATGACTGACCCGCAGTTATGTATAAAATCTAATTTGTATGCAAACTCATTATTATTATTGTTTGTCTCTAATTACGGGACTATTTATGGTGATAAATATCTATCGCATAACGTTCACAATCTATTGCATTTAACAAATGATGTCAAAAATTTTGGTTGTCTAGATATTTTAGTTGCTTTAAGTATGAGAATAATATGCAAAATTTAAAAAAAATTGCATCAATCTGGAAAACCTTTGCAGGAATTCATTAACCGTATCTTGGAAGAATTAAGGCAACCAATTATACAGTGTTCTATAATAAAATATCCAATTGTTGTTTACACAAACAAAAACAAACTTTCACATTTTCAATATAAAAGCTTCAAAATTGCAATAAATGATATCGACAAATGTGCTTTACTGAATGATCTTTATTTTGGATGTACTTGAAGAGAAAAATATATTTTATTTTCGAGTGCAACAATTCTTAAATCCAAAATCTTTCTTTACTACGCCATGTTCTTCAGAAAGATTAAGTATATTTATTATATCAAAAACAACTACTTATGACATAATCACAGTTCCAGTGACACAAATAAAAAGAAAATGTCTAATAAAAAAATATTGACGCAGTTGATTCCTACATTACAATACCGCTTCTTCATATCAACAATTAGATGAAATAAATGTTATACAAAATATTGTTTTTTTTTTTGTACAGATTTCAAGTAAACTAAAGGAATTTTGAAAACATTCTTAAAACAATTTTACAATTTGATTTTGCGATAGTTCTTCATTTTTGTATAAAACAGAAATTTAAAAGAAATATTACAAATTCTGTATTATCAACAAACTTTAACATTCAACAAACATTTCAAAGGTGAGTTGATTTAATGTTTTTTATTAATTGTTTAATAATTGTGCAATATTTAAATAAAATATCATAAAAGTATAAATAAAATCACAAAATGTCACTGTTAAAGAACCCCAATAATATTTTACACGATATTTATTACTTATCTTATTAATTATTAGGAGTATAAATAAGTTTCCGCCGTTTGACAAAAGATGGTCTCAATAGTATGTTATTGTTAAAATTGTCAGCTGTAAAACGTCATATCGTAGGATTGGACATCTGCTAACAACATAACCTT
>NW_018026448.1:0-1423 GCF_002006095.1 Pseudomyrmex gracilis
CTGCTTCACGCAGCCTTTTCTCATTTCTTTCTATTATATTTTCTACATCGTCTACGTGAGCAATTGTGGCATTAACTACCTGTAACTGAGTTTTTACAGTATGCTGCAACACGGCCTGATTACTTCCTATCAATAGCAGCTGCTCCGAGATCACTTTCTTGTCTTCCGCATCCATGGTGCCAAACAACACTTTGGCTACGGAACCGACTGCGTTCACTAATCTTCTCCGACTGCGCGTCGGTGTTCCTACTATCATTTTTATCCTGTTTACTAATGTACTGACCTTGAGTTCCCTGTGCCGTAACTCGTAAGAAAAACTGTCACAAAACTCTTTATTTTTACTTAATACTTTTTCATTGTCGCATAAGTCTCCGGATTTATCCAACATTTCTTGCAACTGTTTTAACCTACTCTATATATAGAAGTTACATCTAGCCTTATTGCGAGCTTCCATTCCTTGGAAGAACGGTACATCTCGCCCTGTTTCTCGAAATATATGCCAAGGTTATGTTGGAACCTTCGAATCCTGAATTCTTGTCCTTCGGTCCCATCCCACGCATTACATACGGCAATTTTAAATAGTAAAATTTTTATCCTGTAAGATAACATTTACATTAGTTCCTGCAACGTCGTATTCCTACGCTGTGTTGCCTATACATATTTCACTTTAGTCGCGGAGTAACCTGACTCGACTACGATTTCATTCGAGTTTAATTTTAATTTCTGGTGTCAAATTTATGCTAAACCGCGAATTTCTCTACTTCCCCCTTTCTTTTGGAACGGATTTTTGAAATTTTACACTTCACCACCGAGTTAGTTCTACGCCAGCCTTTGCGAACAGCGGAAAAAATTTTTATTAATTTTTATTACTATACACATTTTAACATGGCATCTCCATGTAGTCGATGCGGATGCGCGGGTCGACCATCCGGGTCCCTCTGTGTTACTTGTTGGCTCGGTCTTCAACTTGGAGGTGAAGACTGGACCAACTCCTGTGAAATCGTGAGTGATGGTGATAGTGACACTGACTCGCGGGTCAGTATTACAAACGCGCCTACCATTGTCGTGCTCCGAGACTCTCCGGATACCAACACTGAGGACCACGACTCTGCCTTGCCGGAGTCGTCCGTGTCATCCTCAACCATTACCGTGACGGTCACCGACTCCGAGGATGAGGTGGTAACCTCGGAGCCAAAGGACCATTCTCTGGTCTCTCCAGATCCCGACGTGGTGTGCCTGGGTCCCCCCTTGTCGCCCGATCCTTCCGTTGTAATCATTTCTGACTCGGAGTGAAGCGGATTGGTAAGTACTTTTTACCTAATTTTCTATAAAGGCTTTTAGCCTGTTAACATGCACGTTTTGTGTGCGTCTTCTTGCTTTTATTGTATATGTAACGTCCGAAATTTTTGCCACTACTTCGTAC
>NW_018026449.1:0-1422 GCF_002006095.1 Pseudomyrmex gracilis
TGAGCATTGTCCAAAAATTAATCCAGGTCGATTTATTCAGATTATTATTTGATTTAATCGGCCTGGGATAAAATTTACTTTGATTCTTAGAGATGGAACAGTTCATGAGTGAATTACATCTGTAGATGTAGGTCATATTCGAATAAAGTATTTAAAAAAAATAATGCAGCGGTTGTCAACATCTAATAGGTGAAAAGAGAAATTCTTTTTGTTTGATATAAACGAATCAAATTCTATGTTTATAATATCAGAATATTTGTATGATCAAAATTATTAGTAACCTAAAACTTTAATGGTTATGTTGTTTATTAATATATTATCTGTAAGATATAGAGTTTTAATAAATGGAATAACAATAAAACTTAGTGTAATTATAAGGACAATATAATTTAAAAAAATTCAATAATGTTTCCTTCTAGAAAAAATTGATTAGAAAGATTATTGTATCAGAATGATAATATAATTAGAAAACTTAATGTTGTACTAAATTTTAAACCCATTTTTGTGAAATCATAGAAAAAGATGAGTATATCGTAGATATGAGTAGTAGAATGTTAAAGACCTATGATTCGTGTATTCATTTTTAATAAAAATTCAGATTTTATATATGGTATTTAACACTTATTCTGCTATATTAAATTAATTTGTTGAAAAAATTCATTGTAACTATAAAACATAAGAGAATAGGATTGCAGTTGTTTAATAAATGAATTTTGGTAGAATATAGAAATAATTTTTTGTGTGGATGCTAAAGATTCTCAAATGCAAGCAAGTAAAATTAGTCTTATAATTAAAATAAGTAAACCTAGTGATAAAATATTAATTCATGAAACAAATGTCTTATGGTAATCTCTGTATTGGCAAAATATTCCCCGAAATCCTAAGAAATGTTGAAAAAAAGAGGTTATATTGACACCTGTTAATATTTCTAACATTTAAATATTTAATAAAAAAGTATTTAGAGCGTAACCAGTAATAAGAGGGAATCAATGAATGAATCCTGCAATAATTGAAAATTACAGCTTCTATTGATAGAACATAATGGAAACAAGTTACAACGTAGTATGTGTCATGTAATACAATACCAATTGAATTTAATAGTATAATACCATATAATCTTTCTATGGTAAATATAAATACAAATCCCAAAGATAAAAAAAGAGTGGAGTTTATTTATTTTATTTTTGTGCAAGGTATTAATTCATCTAAAGTCTTTAATTCCTGTAGAAACAGCAATGATCATTGTTGCTGAGGTAAAATAAGATCGTCAACATCTATTCCTATTGTAAATATATAATGGGCTTATACAATGAATCCTAGAAATGTATTTGCTATTATTGCATAAATAGTTCCTAAAAATCTTAATGTTTCTTTTTTACTTTTTTCACTTATAATAATATGAGAGATTATTTTAAATCCTAG
>NW_018026450.1:0-1422 GCF_002006095.1 Pseudomyrmex gracilis
TGTTTGTTGAAATCTATTGTTTTTATATTGAATTTGTAGAAAGATTTTGATAAAGACCTAAACCGATGGTCGAAACGTTATCACATTATACATACACATTACATCTTGAAATAAAAATCATCTTCACGTGTTTGCACAACAACATCCGTGTCTTGCTTTAACTGCCTCTCATCTTGAATTTTAAAATCTTTGTAGCTATTTGTCTTTTCTTTAAATTATAAATCCTCGCAGGCGGAAAAATGCGAACTAATTATACTAATCACCGAATGTCATTTTTTGATTTTATTCATATCCATTATGGCTGGTTCTTAGTTAATAATTTGAAACTGTGGATTAAACTAAAGAGAGAACTAATTAAGATACACAATCGCATTGTTTTTCTCAATTCTTGTAAAAAACACAACCTATTACCTCAGCATTTACAATATCATTCTTGTTGTTATTCAAGGGTCACTCTTTATAATTACAAACTAAGATGTGTTTTTGACCATAAACGATCAATATTTGCGTCTAGTATACTGCGTCTTGAGATCACAGATCTTTAGAAATATTGTAACCCTGTTTACAATAACATTTTAAAAATCAACGAAACTATCATATATAATTTACTGTTCCACATTCACAGCGTTTTCTTTAACTCACAACTAGATTATATAGACAAATTTCATTTTAATGAAGAAAGAAGGATGATGAAAAAGTTATTGTGGATAAGACAAAAACACAATTAAAAAATCTCTCAACCCAGGGAACTAACATACCTTACAACCAACCTACGACAAACCTACTCTGTCAAACAATTCCAACACTTTTTTTACACATCCATCCTTTGCATTCTCCTTTTCACCTCCTCTTTAATCCACACACACAGTTAACATACAATTTAAACTTAAATCTCAACCAAAAACTTTACTTGAACATAGAAAAAACTGGGTCATTAATCTCACTAATACTCCCATTTCTGATGAAGTAGTAGGTTTATTACAACACGGTGAGAATTTCAGCCTTCTCATCAAAAATAATTCCAAATTAATTTTTGAATTGATAAAAAATTTTGAATTCAACATGAAACAATTGGATAGCAATACAAAAATAGACAGTCGCAACCGGTTTGCTCTTATGCTCAAACAATTGAGAGATTCCAATCTTACAAATTTAGTACACTACTTAGAAATTAATAACGCTCTTAAATTTACTAATTCGTTCATAAAACATCATCCTTCTATCATCTATACTAGAGCCAATAAGGGCAACACTGTAGTCGCAATGGAAAAGGTTAATTACACTCACAATATGGAGAAATTGTTGTCGGACATCAGTACATATGCTCCGATCAAAAAGAATCCTGTCAATTCTATGTTAAGCTCGCTAAAAATATTGTTAAAGAAATGGAGGTCTCACAGTTATATTTCGGACATCTCCCAC
>NW_018026451.1:0-1390 GCF_002006095.1 Pseudomyrmex gracilis
GGAATCATTTTGGCCGCAATAGTCTCATGTATGTGCCAACAGAGTTGTTGCGTTTTTTGTCTCTATGTGCTAACAGTTTTGGCAGCACCAAAGCATGTTTCCGTATTGTAGCGTTTCTGCACACAGTTTCTGTTGCCACGGTCTGCGCAGTCAGAAATTGTTTGCTGGGTATATATATATATACATATATATAAAAAAATTTAATAACATAGGATAAGAAAAATGTGAAGCACACAATTAAAATCATCACAATGATATAAATGATATATATATATATGTATACCATTTATATCATTGTGACGATTGTTAATGTGTGCTTCACACTTTTTTTATCTTTTGTTAATAAATGTTTTTAATGAAATTATTTTATTAATAACAGTTTTATTAGACTAAAATGGTTAATTTATAGATTTCTATCATTTTATTTAATATATTATGTATTGTTAGATTGAATGTCTGGTCAGTTTATTGGTGTAGTATTATTACTTTCTTCTATGGTAATATTATATAGTACGGTTTATATAAAGGATGATGATACATTATCTCGATTTTATATCCTAGTAAATTTGTTTATTTTATCACTAGTTGTAATAATGTTAAGTCCAAATTTAGGTAGTATTTTATTAGGGTGGAATGATTTAGATTTAATTTCTTATTGTTTAGTAATTTATTCTAATACATATTTTTCATACATTTCTGGTATAGTACCTGTTTTATCTAACTGAATTGGTGATGTAGGGTTATTAATGTGTATTGGGTTTATATTATTATATGGAGAATAAAGTATATTTATATTAAGCACTAATGTGTTAATTATATTAATAATTTTTATTGTGGCCATTACTAAAAGGGGTCACATTCTCTTGTCTTATTAATTACTTCAAGCTATAGCAGCTTCTACATTTGTTTCTTTTTTAGTTTACTCTTTAGTTACTGCTGGGGTGTATTTATTAATTCGATTTAATAAATTGTTAATAATAACCTGATTCTTTGATTTATTGTATATTATTTCTTTACTACCAATATTTATAGCTGGTTTAATAGCTAATTTTGAATTTGATTTGAAAAAGATTATTGCTATATCAACTTTAAGGCAGCTGGAGTTAATAAGAATAATTTTAAGACTGAGATTTAAGTATGTATCATTTTTTTATTTAGAAATGCATGCTAGTTTTAAGTCATTAATGTTTTTGTGTGCTGGATCTATAATTTATTTAATATCAAAAAATTGAAATATTTGTTTCTATGGAAAAATAAATGAATTTATTTTGTTTGTTATAATAAGATTTTATATTTCTAGAATTTCTTTATGTGGAGTTTTTTAGTCGAATTTTATTCTAAAGATTTAATTAAAGATGAGTGAAAATAAGCTCAGGAGAAGAATGCAAAA
>NW_018026452.1:0-1376 GCF_002006095.1 Pseudomyrmex gracilis
AATGCGCAGTCTGATCTGAGAATTGAAGCCTACTTTAAAACTTTAGCAGGAAGAAAGGAAATTTCGAACGTATAGTAGCGTCAAAGTAGGATCTACTTTCTCTCTTACTCTTACATAAAAAAAGAAGAATTGAGGTTCAATGTAGACGCTAAATTTTGACTCGGGATATGCGACACTACTACTATCTAACAGCGTTTTCGATCGGTACGAGTTGAATTGCTAATAACGTCACTTCAGCAAATCCAAGCAATTTGATCGGTTGATTGGTCAAATTGCCNTCAATTGCTCCGGGATCGAGTTAATCCATACCGATCGAAAGCGCTATAAAACCGAGAAAAGATTTTTCTAAAACAACGACGTGCGCGAATCCAGCGTGGACGAAGATACCGGTTAGCCGCGCTCATATTTTTCGGTTAAGAATGCGCGTTCGGACGAGCTGTTGCAACGCGCGTAGGTCACGACGCTTAATCAAATTTAATTGTCCGTTTCCTATGCGGACGTGTTAACACTAACGGGGGTACGTACATACGATACGTATGTACAGAGTAAATTCCAGTTTCTAAATCTACCGCTTTTCGTGAGACAAAAGCTGATAATGTTAATCCTCAACGAACGGACATGGGTCGTTTTTGTCTGGAGCAAAATTACTAAAGAAAGTAATTTTCTTGTTGTCATATTTGCTAAAAATTATAAATTAAAACCTTTTTTTTACTGAATTTAATGATGGTATCTTAAAACAGACAGTTTAAAGAGTATATACACATTGTGTTTCAGATTTTTTTAGAAATATTTAATATTTTTAAAAAGCCCAAAACGAAAACGACCCATGTCCGGCGAATTAAGGTGCCGAAAAACACGCCGTCCGTTGAGGATTGAAACAATAAAAACTGTTAAAATTAAATAAATTTCTGAATAATAAATTTCACGGAGCTCTCTCTTGTACTATTATTAATATATATAATATTTTTATTAAAAAAATGTGAGATGTGTGCGATTAAACGCACGATAAAATAACGAGATAATTTTAAAATGTTTCTCGACGACATTTAAAAATGAAAATTGATCGTCATTTTCGCTGCAATATAAATTGTTGTAATCCGAGAATATGTGTTTAAACATCTGACTCTTGTGTTATTTTGCTCTCATGTTTGCTCGATGTTGCGGTTGATACAACTACGATGCTCGAGTAGCACTTAAGGACGTTCTCCGACTACAGTGGTTAGCAACCTAAAATATCTCTTCTCATGAGTAAGTTTGTACTGCTGTAACAAAGTTAAGTTGTGTGTGTGTGTGTGTGTGTGTGTGTGTGGAGCTATTCAGCACTGCTAAGATCCGCTTACTCTGCGCAGAAGTTCAAAAATAGCTGCAGTACACAA
>NW_018026453.1:0-1422 GCF_002006095.1 Pseudomyrmex gracilis
TGAATAAACACTTTGCCATACATTAAGCGTAACAATTAATGTAGCATAACAATTAATTTCGTAACTTTAAACTGTATGTGTGTGTATTGTTATGTGTATTATTAGGTATTATTATTATTATGTATTATATGAGTGCCGACTATAGTCGACGTTAAGAGTGAAAGGGTTAATATTACATATTTTCATTATTTATGTATAATAGATGTATGTATAATAGATGTTAGGTAAATCTCAAAAATCTGCGAGAGCACAGAACGGTGAGTTTAATATGGCATCCACTTCTCTTCGTTGTATAAATTTCTTGTAAATTTCTTGTTGCGTTGAATTTGTTGATGAAAGAAGTGATGGAAACTTTAATATGGATCGAAGGTGTTGTTTCTTTTTCCTTTAGGTATCGCTTGTAATAGCGCGTGTAGTTGAGCTCTTTTTGAGACTGATCTTTTACAACAAATGCAGGAAGGTCATAGATTACGATGGTCGGGCCCACTGGAGTTTTATTTGTAGAAGTCGTTATGACGATATCTCACGTGAAGCTGAACCTATCGTTTTATCCAGCGATATGAGACCATCAAGAATTCCCAAATTTATGGATGGTGAAAACTCAATATATCTCTGGTTTGATAGCTTATACTGCGCATCTTCTGACATTCGTTGACGACGTGAAGATAACGGCAATTTGAAACGCATTACAAAAACATTGATTTCTTTTCCAATTTTGTACCTACTTGTTTCAACTTCGTGGAATGGAAATTGCATCTCTTTAAATCTTTGGGAAAGTTTCTGTTATCTCCATTTGAGTTCATCGAGAAACTCGTTCCTTGTCGAATCGTCCTTCCATCCAAGATAGATTGCCAAAAAATCCAGCAGGAAAGATTTTACTAACAATTGGCTAGGTGTTGGAGTCGTCAAGTTGAACTACAGAAATTGCATTCGTCGAGCAAAGAATATTGAAATTTATCGTATGTCTTCAAGAAAATCATCCGATGTCTTGAAGAAAATCTTCAAATCCACTTTGAAAGTCGTCTGTCTTTGATAAAATCTTTTACATTTTCAATTTTTACTTGCGCTGTGCAACATTCTCGGCTTCTGACATGATGTTTATCAACATAACAAGTGCAGTTGATAATGTCAGTACCAAGGAAATATTAAGATCTATAATCTTTTCTTGTAGTTGCCTCAGTAAAGCGCTAGTTAAAGAGCGCTAACGGTGCAGAATTTGTACGCTTGAGGTTCATCACTGGTAGATCCTGTTCAGAAGATTTAAAAGATTTGAGTCTTTAGCTATTTGAGCATAGTTTTTAATTGAAGAACAATTTCTCAGCATGATAATATACAGCTGTTTCAAATGTAGTACATGAACTTCTTCTTGTAGTTCTTGTGATGAGCTTGAATCTTCTTTCCAAATCAAATCATCGAGATTTT
>NW_018026454.1:0-1422 GCF_002006095.1 Pseudomyrmex gracilis
CAATATTTATTGAAAAATAAAAATAAAATAATTTTTCTCGGGCTCTGACGTCTTTTAAACGAATAAATAATATATAAATAGTCGTGAAGAGCCGTTTGCTTTCGGATGTTATGCGGAAAATAATTTTTGTTTCGGCTTGTGTCATTACCTGAAAAGCACCCGTTGTTACACTATTTACTCCGAAACACTGCAGAATGAAATCTAAAGGAAAGTCTTGACTTGATGTGCACAACATATCTTTAAATACTGCTTTTGTTTTGCTGTATAAACGTTGTTCGATACAAGTTTGTTGAGATTTGAAAATATATAAAAGATGAAAGAATGAGAATATAAATACAAGATTATGCTACTAATAACCTAGAAAAAAGAAAATGTAGTTATTTCTAGGTATGTTCCACGAACGCTATTGTTTGCATTAGTTGTGGTAATTTATTCATTAAGAATCGAATATATACTGGCTTTATCAAAGACAGTAATTTTTAAAAATAATAATTTAATAAATTTTAAAATTTGATTCTTTGTAATTTTTTGGTAATTCTTTTGTAAATAGTAATGTATGTTGAGATGCATCTTTAGAAAATCAATATATGTAAATTTCTCTTTAAAATCCAATTTATTTTGATTTACAAAAAGTAGTTTTTTTAATCACAATCCGTATTTTTTAGTCACAACTCACAACCCGTAGTGTGTGTTCAAAACAATACAGCAAGGAAAAAGCAATAATAATAATTTGCTGTCAATTTACAGAAAACAAAAAATTTCCTGAAAACACTTGTCTGTTTTTAAAAGATTTACCTATTTTTTATATGCTTGAGTCCGCAAAGTTAAATTAACTCAATTTTGATATCGTTAGGTTAGGTTACAATAGGTCGTTACAATAAAGTTGAGATAAGTAGAGTCATAGTTTCTACTAAATAGTCAATATTAGATTCATGTATATTAAGACACTTGTTATATAAATTTTTTTAAAATTGCGCACTCTTCCAGAAATTTTGCATATCTTTTCCAGATAATTGTTTGTTTTTGCTAACTTGACAGAAATTACTTAATGCTTTTATATTCTCTTGTTATTTTTCTCGACGACAAACTATTTATTGCTCTTGTTTTATTTGTCCATTAATAGCAGCTGCAACCTGTTCAGTATTAATTATTGATATATGATCGCTATCTACGTAGTGAATTTGTACATTTTTGCTTATCTGCGACAAAAATACATCTGTTATAAAAAAAATATAATCTCGGTACCTATTGCGAATCTAGCAAAATGGTATAGGATTTTTCACCTCAGTTTTATTCCTTCTACCTGTCTACGAGAGATGTTAAACCAATTCTGGGACACCCTGTATATATATATGTATGTGTATATGATATATTGTATAACATGTATGTTTGTCTTTCACACATGTATGTGTAATATTATAT
>NW_018026455.1:0-1421 GCF_002006095.1 Pseudomyrmex gracilis
GAACTTTATATATAAAAAATGCAACAATCATAGGTTTACTACTAAGAACATACAAATAACATAGTAAAAGTAAAAAAATTGACAACATAGAGACTAAGAAATAAAAAGCCTGTAACCGCTTAGAGTTAGATCCCCAATACACAATTATAGAAAAAGTTGGAATAAGTCTCAACTCAAAAAATAAATGCATTAACATTAAATTATTTATTGGAAAAAACATTAGAAGGATTAAAAGCAGTAGTAAAAAAATAACAACTCTAATATTTAAATTATCATCATTCTCTAAACTCAAATATATTAATCCTAAAAGTTCACAAAGTTATTATAACTGATGAATAAGATATTTTATCCAACATAAATTAATTAAACCCATAGTAACCTACTTTATTTAACCCAAACTTACAGGATATTACCATAATTAAAACTCTTAAAAAACACAATACCGAATAAAACCTAACTATGAAAAAGTTTAACTTTAATGGAGTCAAAAACATGAATAATAAAATTACTTTTATCATAAAACTGTGATTACTTTCTAAAATAATATATATCATTTCCATAATATCGTACAATTAAAACCAACACTGATATACCAACACCTCTTTCACACAACCTACAAACTAAATAATAAAGTAAATAAAAATCCACCTCTATAGATAAAAGTACTATACCTACAATCAAAGTTATATTAAATACTACTAGTTTACTTATTACCGAAACAAGTATTATATATTTAGAGAACACTACTAACATAATTGAAAAAACAATTAAAATTATTAAAAAAAAGAATCATAAAATATCTACTTAAACTTATTTTCAAATTTCAATTAAAGTTTTATAGTTAAAAAAAACACCTATTTTGTAAATTGTAAATAAATAAATCATTTTTAACGTACCAAAAAAATAAAAAGCAAAAAACTAACCATTTACACCTTTAATCTTCAAAATTAATATTCTCAAGTTAAAGTTTTTTTGGAATTAATAATTAAATCTTACAAACAACTAATTTATAAACAATGTAAACTTGATTGTGNCTTCAATATATGCCCTTATAATTACAACAATGATTCTTGTAATATAAAATATCTCTCATCCAACTCATCTTATTCTTCTATTAATCTTGTATTCATTACTAATTTGTATAAACTCATCTATACTTAAAAAAACTTTTATACTTAATTAGTATATTTTTAATTAGAATTAAAAAATTCCTAATTATCTTTTTATACTTTTCAAGACTTATTTTAAATAAATTAACAATCCTAAACTTAGTAAAAAACTAGGGTTATAGCTTTTATATTTTCTTTTTCATATATCTTACTTATAAATTTTGGAAAAGTAACTCAACCTATAAATAAATCTATAGAAATAAACATGTTTACTCAACTCTAATCTGCTATATTCTGCAATAATAAATAAAT
>NW_018026456.1:0-1383 GCF_002006095.1 Pseudomyrmex gracilis
ATGGTATTTTTTTAAATGTTTATGGGGATTCTTCGATGCTGGGCCATGTTGGTGGTACAATATAGCGCCAGTAGGTGGCCAGATCCCGCTCAATCAGCAACTTCCGTAGGTCCACCTGGTTGTCCAGGCAAACGTCCACGTAGGCTCCTCTCTTACTATTGGTGGGCATCTGCATGTCTATTGTCACCCGACGTCCTTCGAGCAGAAACCGAGCCAAGTCGAGGGTCTTGTCGGGCCACCCCGCGACGACGTCAAGCGGGGCCGCATTCGCCAGGCAGCACGGGATGGCTTGCCACGGCGCCGCAAGAAAACCAGCCGGAAGCAGGAACACCTCGTTCCAGTCTCTCGTGACTGCCACCCCTCGGTCTCGAAGGAAAACGCTGTTCCAGTTGTCGGTAGTGTCCAACAAAATTCCACGTTCCCATCGTTTATCTGGGCCGACAGTGATCATGGAGGTGCTCTGACATCCTGTCAGGACGTCTAAGTCATAGATAGGTGGATCTCTGTTCTCGTGCACCTGCAGGTTGGCCAGCATGGTTTTGTAGCCCCTTCTTTTGCGCTCCACTCGTACCCAGAACAGCAAAGATGATTCTACACGCAGCACTTTCACTAAGGTAGGTGTGGAGAGCTCGGTGAGCGTGTTGATGTACGGTACTTCCATTTTCGTCTGTTGCGTTGCTGACTCGGAGTTTTGCGACGGGATGTCCTTATCTCCGCAGGCTCCGGAAAATGAACCTCTTCGTAAGAAGAGAAGTGTGAGAGTGGGGCCTCACAGAAGATACGTGGTTGGTGTTTACATCTGGAGAGCGGTCACTGCCCGTTTATTTGTGCACGCAACTTCACTCACAGAAATTCCGACACAATTTTGTTCTTGACGCGACACATAACTAATAAATATATATATAGATGTACGTAGGTTTTTTTTTATTTCTAAGTTAAGATAACGTTTGTTAATAGTTTCAGATGTTGGCCCTCTTCGTCGTTGAACCTATTCTTCAATACCGGGTTGCACAGGTGGCGTGATGTACGGCCAAGGGAAAGCGCGGCCCCGCTCTATGAGTAACTCGCGCAAATTTACGTCGTGGTCGTTGTCACGGTGGATGGTGAGATCGACGTAGGCCCCTCTTCTAGTTATCGTTGGCATGTGGGCGACTATTGTTCCGAGNTGATCTGCACACAGATGCGTGGTAACTTGTACATCCCGGCTGCTCCATGATGTCACTAAATCAGTCGGTGCCGTGTTTGCTAGTGAACACGGGAACGCTTGCCACGGGAGCGTCCAGCAAGTGTCAGGTAGCTCGTACGTCTTCGTCCAATGACTTCGTACTTCAACTCCTCGGTCTCCGAGGAANACGTTCACCCACTCGTCTTCGTGCGAAATTA
>NW_018026457.1:0-1421 GCF_002006095.1 Pseudomyrmex gracilis
TTCTCACGGTGCACAGCCGTTTCGGATGGCATTCACATTTTTCGGAAAAACTACTCACGATGCATAGCCGTTCCGTGTGGCATTTGAATGTTTCAGAAGAGCTACTCACGGTGAGTAGCTGTTCCGGGTGGTATCCAAATTCCTTTTTTTTCTTTAAATTCTTCCTAAAGAGCGAAGACAAACAAGCTCAACATCTCCGAAAATGGTCGTGAAGCNTAGAGAATACAATAGCATAATTGCACAAAATCATTTATGTGGAACCCCGGAGAGGAGCGTCACGAGCAAGAGTAAAGGGCCACCGCCGCCGGCGCAACCAGAGATTGCGACGCGCAACTACCCTTACATTAAACGAACCGGAGCCGACCAGGCCCACCACCGTCACTCCTCCTCAGACAATAGAAAACGATAGCAACAACGCCAATAATATAAGAAACCTCAGCAATACACACACAACCTCATCGCACGCGCACGCACACCTACCGACACACTCGCACATAAACACCTTTCACGCACAAAATATTAATAATGATAATCACGTACACGTAGAAACACATACAGATTCACACTACGACGACGATGCGTGATATCAATCCCCGTCTTACTCTCCTGTAAACCCCGATCCTCCCGTGAACAATCCACCGCCTTCACCCCCTCATCAACGCACCACAAGCTCTTTTGTTCTACAAAAAATTCCGCGGAACTGCAATCCGCGCCGACTCCTCCATCTCCTCCTCGCTCACCTTCCCCTTTACCTTCCACATCCGAACAAGAACCTGCGGACGATAAATCTTCCGATTCCTCACGACCAACCACCCTACCGCTNGACCTTAAATTTTAACATTTCCTCAGACTAGCCTCCACTTACCAAAAAGCAGATCCAAAAAAAATCTCCTTTGTAATCGATCCTTTAAAAATAGATCTTTCTGACTTCTTTCACTTGATATCCACCATTCCATCCAGAAAACTCCTCCCTGTCAAGTTTCCGTATTTAGATGACATCCGCTTAGTCCCAGTCCATCATTTTTACTCCATATTCCCCCCTAGTTTCGCTACACTCTATGAGATAATAGAAATCGATTTAGAATAATGATTTCTATCGCCATACCACAAATCGGCGCCACACACATGCACTCGACACACTCACATTTGTAGAATCCGCCGGAGGTCTCTCACACACACTTTCGCGACACGCATACATACAGATATATATACTTCTCCTCTCTAGCCTCCGAGCAATGACCCTCCGATTTATTGTAAAATTTGCAATATCACATTCATCCACACACCTAACACAAAAAATTAGTAACAGTAAACACCTTAAATGAAGAAATTAATATTGTACATTTTATAATCTTTTCCTTTTAATTGAGACGACCTCTCATCATCCACATCCTCAATTAAACGCACGGTCTCGTCCTTAG
>NW_018026458.1:0-1421 GCF_002006095.1 Pseudomyrmex gracilis
GGCAACACCATTTTCCACCTATCTAAATCCTCGACAACATCAGAAACGACAGGTCGCGAATAATATAGATGACCATCCACTACCCTCCAATCGGTGAAACGCTTGATACGATTTTTAAATTTATATCCCTTTAGATAGGGTCTGAATGTCTGAATGGCCCATACAACGGCAAGACATTCCTGTTCCGTCACTGAGTATTTCTTTTCGGCATTACTGAGAGAACGACTAGCAAAAGCGATAATCTGCTCCGTACTTCCCGCATTTTGTGTCAAAACGGCACCTAATCCCACAGAACTTGCATCAGTCTGTAATACAAAGGGCAACAAAAAATCAGGGTAAGACAGCGTAGGCGCCGCCATGAGATATTCCTTAATCTTTTCAAAAGCACGATTTTGATCCTCTCCCCATCGCCACGGTTGGTTTTTGCGCAACAGTCGAGTAAATGGCTCGGTCACGGTAGCAAACTGAGATATAAATCGCCGATACCACGAAGCCATGCCAAACAAACGTCGTAACTGTTTGAGAGTTCGAGGAGCCGGATATTCTAAAATCGGACGCACTTTTTCGGGATTAACTGTGAGACCTTCTTTCTGTACAAAAAACCTTAGATAACGGACTTGGGACTTACAAACCTCACACTTTTCTGGATTAACTGTGAGTCCAGTGGCAGCAATCCTTCCCAGCACTCTTTCTAACCAAAGTAGATGTTCCTCGAAAGTAGCTGTTACCACTACGATGTCGTCCAAATACGCGAACGCGTGAGGCTCCATTTCGGGACCGATCAACTTATCCAATAAACGTTGGAAAGTCGCAGGGGCCCCCGTAAGTCCGTACGGCATTCGCGTAAAATGGTATAAACGTTTTCCCGGTACGCTAAAGGCAGTAATTTCACGGCTCTCCTTGGCCAGAGGAATTTGGAAATAGGCTTGGCTCAAAGCAATGTCAAAATATACCGCGCGGCTCTTAATTTATCTAAACTTCCGTTCATATTCGATAGCGGATAAGCATCCTTTTTTGACACATTATTCATTTTGCGAAAGTCGAGACAAAAGCGATATTTACCGTTTGGCTTTTTCACCATTACAATCGGATTGGACCACTTGCTAAACGATGGCTCGATAATTTCGGCATGTAATATTTTATCTACCTCGTCCCGAATTGCCTCTTGTACTGTAGGCAATACAAGATAACACCTTTGTTTGATAGGCGGGTGGTTATTCACGTTTATCCGGTGTTCGGTAAGATTTGTCATTCCCGAGTTATCTAAGGTGGCCGGCAAATTTTTACTTAAAAATTTGTTCAACCAATCTTCTTCTGACGGTGTTAATTCCAATATTTCACTACATACTTTATCGGCAACGTTTACAGATTCGAAAGCATAACGTTTCCGTTCATCGCGCGCAAATGACCATGATGCTAAG
>NW_018026459.1:0-1420 GCF_002006095.1 Pseudomyrmex gracilis
AAAAAAAAAAAAAAAAAAAAGACCTTCCGATCAAGGCGTTGTCTCGACTCACCCGCTCGAGGCGTTGTCTTGAGCACAACCTGACCGTCCGGTCGAGGCGTTGTCTTGACTCACTCGGTGTCAGAGGCGTTGTCTCGGACACTCTCCGACCGTCGCGATCGAGGCGTTGTCTCGATCGCTTCCGGCGCTCCGGCGCACACCATCTCCGTCGGCTCCACGAGCTCCGGAGGTTCAATCGGTCATTGTAACCGCCACACCGACAAACAGTCGTTCTCACGACTCAACCGGCCGTTTTCACGGCCCGGAATATCCTCCGTGTACATACGCCCCGTGTATACCCCGTAGAATTAAGTCTAGTTATAAGCTGCCGCGTCCGGATTTATCCTGTCCGCACCGACCGTATTAATCCACGCGAATCATTCCGCGCCGAAATTACCGCGCCAATCAATCCGAATCCGCTGCGTTAGAATTTAACCAACAAACCGGATACAACCGTTGTAAATACCGTATTCAAGCGAATAAATCCTAACTACATTTCAGTATTAAAATAACCGAGTGTCACAATTTCACGCCTTCTCCTCCCCGATCCTTGGCGCCGACCGAGCTGTCCGGCAGGAGGAAGGCCGGGCGAAGCCGATAGAAAATCGGCTCCGTTACAAGTTTTATAACTAAAACTTTGTCAAAAAGACTGTAATAATAATTGTGTGATATCAGTATTGATATTAATAATAAAAAATGCATTGATCAATGATTTTCTTTTTGTGTGAATTACACACCTCACCCCACGTACACAGCGCGTCACTGAATCGCGGAATAGGCGCGGGATCGGAGGGCAAGCGGGACGCGGTTGCTCGCCAACAAGCGCCGTACGAATCGTACGGCCCGCTTGCCCTCCGATTCCCGCGCCTATTCCGCAATTCAGTGACGCGCTGTGTACAGTAGAAAGTTTTTATACTTTTTTCGTTGATTTTCTAAGAGCAATAAAGCTATTTGTTTATCAAATAAAGGCTTTTTTAAACACATACGCACCTGCAACTAGCTAAAATTAATAGAAACATAGGCTCAAACTAAAAAACTGCAATAAGAAATTGCCATAAAAGGAAGTTTCGGTTTCGGTTGTAAAAACTAGTTTCGGTCGGACACTATTGGAAATAAAGCAATTTCAACAATGGTTATGCGAAGTATCGCATAACAATAAATTATTTTTCTGCTTCTTTTGTGACAAATTAATGTCAGCAAGATTGTCAAGTATTTATGAACACGCAGAATCCGCAGTATATATAACTAAAGAAAAGAATGTTGAAAAAAAACAAACAGATGAAGATGTAATTATGACAGACGAAACTTTATCATTCAAAGAGCGAAAGAAAGCAGCGGAAATTAAATTCGCTGCTTTCATTGCCGAACACAATATTTTGCT
>NW_018026460.1:0-1354 GCF_002006095.1 Pseudomyrmex gracilis
GCAGGCACAGAGAGAAACAGGCCCACCGACCAGCGGAAAGAAAAAACAGGCACCCAGCACGGACAGAGCTGCACCCTCCACAGACGTAGATGCAGTAAGGCCCAAAAAAAAAGCACAGGCAACCACATCAACTGCAAGAAACAGCCCCGAAGGGCAATAAGCGGCAAAAGACAGCTCAAAGTGACAGAGCAGACACGAAACACGACCGCAAAAGTACTCACCAAGAGAGAGAGAGAAAGAAAGAGAGAGAAAGAGAGAGAGAGAGAGAGAGAGAGAGAGAGAGAAAGAGAGAGCAAGAGAT
Organism: Pseudomyrmex gracilis; assembly: GCF_002006095.1. Taxonomy (NCBI): domain Eukaryota; kingdom Metazoa; phylum Arthropoda; class Insecta; order Hymenoptera; family Formicidae; genus Pseudomyrmex; species Pseudomyrmex gracilis. The sequence continues at coordinate 302 of NW_018026460.1, forward strand.
ACTTGTAATCTGTGTAATTTTACGCAGAACAACGATATGAAGTTCTCTTATTCTCTCTCTTTTACTCTTTCTCTCTCTTTCTTTCTCTCTCTCTCTCTCTCTCGCGCTAATTCTCTCCTTCTTACCTCTTCCTCTTTTACTCACTATGTACCTACTTATTTCATTAGACAAACCATGTCGATGGAATATTGCTGAGACGAATTTACAACATATTATAACATATTATTAATAAATTTAAATATTAAATCTTTATATATATACACTATCTTTTAAATACGAGTCCTTTTAAATGAAAAAAAATTATTTACTCACAGTATATGCAAGTGCAAATATTTGAACGCGCTGAATATGTCTGACTTGAACGCGTCTGCTAGCGCGGCTGTGAATGTGTGTGTGCGGTTCTGTGTGTACGTGAGACTAATTACTGATTTTTTAAGAATCTTCGTGACAAATTTTTGCATTTTGAGATATAATATTTTAGATCTCTGGATTGACTGAACCAATTTGCTTTGCACTTTTTGCACTCAAAAGCTTGTAGTGACATTTATTAAGACAAGTAAAGTTATTTTTTTATTAATAGTTTTCTTTACGAAATATTTTATGTCAAAGATTCTCCGAGAAAAAATTCGAGATAAGTTACACGGCAGCGTCTTGACAGTGACACTCATTCAGCGGATACTTTTATTTTTTTGTACTTGGCGTCGAGACGCTACCGCGTCTCTTGATATATATATATATATCGAAGAAAATCTGGTAATTCGAAAACGCTTTTAATTGCAGCCAGCGTAAGTTAAATAATATTTTAAGGCTTGTGAAAATTTCAAAAGAATTTAAGTATATTAAAATACAAAACAAAATTCTATCAGCATATAATGTTAATTACAATTAGAATTCACTCATTTAAATATATTAATTCAAGTATATAAAAAACTTTTCTGACTGACGAAAAATTATCATATTGTAAATAAAATACTTTTTATTAAACTAGAATTTTTATAGTAAACATTATGTAATTTAACAACACTTTCCAGTACCATTACAATGTTACGACTT
>NW_018026461.1:0-1419 GCF_002006095.1 Pseudomyrmex gracilis
CTTATTTTTTTTTAATTCTATTAACATAAATAAATAGAGGACTTTTTTCTATAAAATTTTTGTATAAACCATTTTTTAATATCTCTAATCATTTTCGAGAGAAATTGAGAAAAATGAAAAGCCGCTCTACATATGAGGGGTGATTTTATCCCTTAAAACCGTTTCTTAGCAGCAACGGAAAATGTCAATACTCATCTATTGACCTTCCTTACATGTGTGCAAAGTTTCATCAAAATCAGAATTTTCGGGTTCGCGAGGTTCCCTTGTTAGTCAAATCAGTTAAATAAGGGATAAGAAAATACTTAACATTTTGAGCACCATCATTCAATGATTGAACAGAATTACTATTAATTTGTAAATTTAATTTGTTATTAAACAAAAACTTGATTCTATTTCTAATGGTCTTAAAAATAAAATGTAAGGGGTAGTTATTTTTAAGAAGCACTTCGATCATAAATTTAAAATTATTCTCATGGAAACAAGGGTCAGATAATAAAATTAATTCTCTGTCAACCATACTTAAAATGGTTCCAATTTTTTGTGATTTTGGATGAGATGAATAGAAATTTAAATATCTCCCTGAGAAAGTTGATTTATGGTACCAATCAAAACTTAACTCGTTGAAAGTTAAAACTTGAACTGAAACTTGAACTTGAATTGAAAACTTCTAAAAAACTTAAATAATTATTGTTCTGGACTTCCATAGTGAATTGTAATCTATTATGATATTTGTTAAATTTGTTTAGTAATAACGGTAAACTCAATCGGTGCTGTTAAAATGATATTGTCCACATATCTAAAATAAAATGAAGGAATGAAGTTTAATTTTTTTTAAACTGATTTCTCCAAATCATGTAACAAGGTAGATTACATACATTAAACATGTACATGTGTTAGTTGTGTACATGCACAGTTTTGCAAATGGCGTCCAAGCGAAACAAACCTATTCCTTTGAGCGGATTCCTTTTCAATGAACCGTAAAAATCAAGACCACTTTTGTATCACGGAGTTCAATCTCTTTACTCTTACTTCGTGTATGCATCATACGTTGAGTTAGGTTTCTTCGGGGGAGGCAGGGGGAGCAAAGCCCCTCTTGCCTACACGTCATACAAATAAAGTATTTACTTCTTAAATCGACACAGTCTACACATGTACTATAATGTGTGATACAACCAAAATATTTACTTCATAAATCGACACGGTGGAAAACAAGGATTTATTTATGAAACTTCTTTTGTGTATAACTCGAAAATCAGAGCCAAGCGGCATGTATAAGGAAAAGTTGTTCAGAATGACGTCCTTAACGTCATATTTCAAGCAGGGACTTATACCGGTATGCAAAATACCGGTATTTTACCGATATTTTTGGGTAATGGTATGAAAACCCTTATGCAAACCGAAATGCAGATATACCGGTAT
>NW_018026462.1:0-1367 GCF_002006095.1 Pseudomyrmex gracilis
CATGTTACCATGTTAGTGGTAAAATTACCATGTTAGTGGTAATACGGCCGAAAACATAATTATAATAATTTCTTATTTACAAATAAGCTTTAATTATAAATAAGCTTTGCGAAAGAACTTTGTACTTTTATTTTTTTTTTCACTGGATGTAGCTGTATGTACAAGAAAAGTGCACTATATCGTGCGGTTAGAAGGGAAATATTTTTCGGAAATGTTTCTTCTGGCTGTTCCTATACTACTGCGTGCCGTTCTCCTGCGATCTTCACCAGCGGCCCAAGACCGAAGGAGAATAACGCGCGGTAGTAGGAACAGCCGGTGGAGAAATTTCTAAAAAATATTTTTCTTCTAACCGCACGATTGAGTGCACTCTTTCATACATAAAGCCATATCCAGTGATACAAAAAAAAAACAAAAGTATAAAGTTTGCTAAGCTTATTTGTAATAAAAATAATTTTACATTCATTATCATTAGTTTTTGTTTTTTGTATAAGTCAAACTTATATAGTATTATGTATTTCACAGTGACGATAATTGATAATGATGTAATAATAATTTATTTAATATTTCATAGGTTTGTGATTGATTGGAATAAAAACTTTTATATTTTTCTAAAAGTTTATATTAATAGTACAATGAACAGAATATTAGAATAAAACAACTGTAATTGACTGCAATTATATTATTTATTTACAATCCTACCCCCCTCCCTTCTCGTTACATTCTACTAATACCGAGAACATAAATAAAAGATTTATTCTTTTTCTAAAACATATTGTTTTTCACATTTTTGTTATTTACAATTGCAAAATAGTATTAAAAAAACGTGTTTTTTTTTTCAATTTGTAGTCAAAGAAAGTGGTTGCGTTGTTTACATATTTGTTTATACTAAATTAGTAAGCGTGTGACAAACAACAACGCGATAGCTGATCAGCTATTTGCTCTTACGGAAACATAGCATAGTGATTGGCTATCGTTTCACGTCTTTTTGGCATACTTTGATGCAGCACTCCCTATCGGGATTTTCGTGAACTACATAGTGCTGTTCTTTACAGAAACAGTGATAGTATATGGTAACAAATACACATCATCACGAGATTACTTTTTATGCATCAATTAGATAACCAAATCATATTTTGAGTGTTTCATTAGATTATTTAGTGTCGTACTTATTGCTGTAGTTCAGTGTAAAGACGTACAGAAGTTTAAAAAAAGTTTTTTATACGTAATCATATAGTGAGGTTAGAGAAGAAAACTGTATAAAAAAAAATTTATGCTGAATTTTGACATTTTAAAGAACAACAGCAAATTCTTAGCACAATTCACTTATTTCTGTAGAAGCATTTTGGATTTGATGCAGTAAATACGGC
>NW_018026463.1:0-1419 GCF_002006095.1 Pseudomyrmex gracilis
CTATACGTATCGACAAGTCGCTCGTGGACATGTCTGCGTAGTTCCAATGTGCACCACCCGTGGACATTCGCTAGTGTACGGGGCGATTTTGCTATGACAGAAACTCTTATGGCCGTGGCCGCTCTCAGGCTTCTCTCTGGTACCAGTGTTGCTAGATCGGGCCGGCCAGCACCAAGAGCACCAAGGTGGTGGGGGCACGCATACAGCGAGAACCGCCGTCCGTGTGCGTGACGTCACGCTCGGCTGTTCGGCTCGTGAAAGAGCGCAGACATACTATGTTCTGCCTCGCTTCCACCAAGCACGCTACGCGAGCAAAACATTGAGGCTCGAAAGCAATGTTTCGTTGCGCGCTTGTAGCGTATGACAATACGACAACGCAAAATACTTTTCCATGACTTACAATCTTGGAAAAAGTAGATAATATTATTAATAAGGATGAGTTAAACATCTCAAAATGCATTTATTATTACATTTTTATTAATTCTTATTAAAAATTAACTGCAATAATTTTAAAGTTTTTGGATTATTTGTAGATTATTGAAAAATATTAAATATATATATAAACTATAGAATTAGTATTCATAATTTTTCTATATTTTTAATTTGTAAATCACACGAAAAAAATCTACATTTTACAGATGCATAATTCTAAAGTATTTAATTCATATGAATATAATGTATTAATTAATTAAAATTCGTATAATATGAATTAAATATTTTGAGATTATATGTCTGAAAAATGTAGATTCTTGTTATAATTTACACAACAAAAATATATAAAAAAAGAACACTAATAACTTCCAATATTCAAAAAACTTTTGAATTCTTTCAGTTAACTCATATGTAATAATTCCTAAAAAAATATAATGCATCTTGAAATGTTTTACTATTATATATAATATTACAAACTTTTTCCAAGACTGGAAATGTCGGAAAAAAAATATTAATATATAAATATTGTACGTCTTTTAAATAAAAATTGTGTCTAAAGATTGATTTTGTTTAGACATAAGTAAAATAAAAACATTGAAGTTTAATGTTCTATGATATTTAATATAGGCTTTCAATTTNTTTCTTTACAAATTGTCCAATATATAAGTATTCTCATATTAGATCATAACNTCGGTCGGCAGCACAACTAAAAGCTTCGATGTGTTTACTGTAGACACGTGGACGTGCGACGTTCTANGTTTGTCGCTCGTTTCATACATCGAGATTTCCATGTTGGTGACATCGCAATTTGTGGAATCAATTGACAACAATGTAAATTTTTGAAATACATGAAATGTCATGCATTTTCCCATAGAAAATGAACTTAAAATATTAAATAAACTTTGCTACAGAAATCTTTCATGTTACAATATAAAACATTTTCGCAACAATTATATAATACAAGTTTTATGCAATGATGATAGGTAA
>NW_018026464.1:0-1378 GCF_002006095.1 Pseudomyrmex gracilis
GCTTAATTGTTCATATTGTCGCGCACCTATTGACGTATCTTCTTGATGTTGTCCTTTATCGTTTGTCTCTTGTTCTTCTATTATCTCTTGTTCCATTTCAGGAAAATTAGCAATATTTGATCCTTCTATTTGAAGCAATTTAATAATATAATTGTAATTTTTTTTATTCCTATTACAGATCCATAATATCTTATATAATCTTTTTTTTCTGACATATCTTTTTTAAAATTATCCCATAGGTTTTTTGGACGAATTGGTTGACAATGAATTAAAATTCGGACAAATAAATTGCGAAGGTGTCTTGGCATCATCTAAAGTTTTGCTTTGTTCATTACGCGATTCCATTCTTCATCATTTCCTATGAGTTCTAACGCCAAACATACGGCAGTAAAAGTTTGATGCACTTTGTTATTAGCTGTTCTTAAGTCCTGAAAACTTGTAGCTCCTCTAACATGTAACAAAAGAATGCGTAGATGAAATTGTTCTGTTTGAGATGGATTGACAGAATACATACGACCGATACAATTAAAATATCTTTGACGTTTTTTCCAAGGATGAATAGTTCTACCGTTAATTGTAAATGTTTTAAAAACATAATAGGATGGAATATCACTATATAAATATTGTTTTGCTTTCTCATCTCGAGCATTTAATTCAAAATAATCTAATAACATTGTTATTTGTTCTATAGCAGATCTTAATACGTCATTATTACTATGATCATCAATTATTATATTATGTTCGTTTGGCAAATGTACTGGTAAACAAAATATAGCGTGACTCTTTTCTTGCAAAGGTTTACTTAAAATGCGCCAACATGCTTCCACGGGTCCGACATAATGAGCTCCAATAAAATCTTGAATTTCATCGTGAATTATTGTTTTATCTATATTTTCTTTAATAATTATAAACGCGGCATCATGACCTTCGTAAATATATTTATACAAATATTTTACAGATCGTATACTTGAAACTATTTCAACATTAATATGGCTAGTAAATAAAAGCAAGAGTATTGGATTGAATGGAACAACATATCGGTTATCAACAACGTATTGCCCAGGTCTTTTGTACAACAATCTATTATTTTGTCGACGATATTGTGAATAACCATCATCATCTATCGTCGTTTCTGATTGAAATGGTTTTGAAAAATGTTTCAAACATTTATTATTTATTATACACCAATTTCCACAGGGTCTATGAATCATATGTTTCATTACAATATTATGCAAATTTTTATTTATATTAGAATCAGGATTTTCTGCTGAAATAAACTTATTAACTGTTTCAGAATTTTTTATCTTATTATTTTGTTTTAACGTAATCAACAAATGTATGTGTGGCAATCCACGTTTTTGAAATTCTATTACATAAA
>NW_018026465.1:0-1417 GCF_002006095.1 Pseudomyrmex gracilis
AGAAAGTTGGAAATCGTGAGAAACGGTACGACAACACCACATCCGTAATACGCTTTACGGAAATGTGTGTACATATGGTACAGAACGGCATATTTTTTTCTATCGAAATCTAAATGCAAGTTGTCATAAGGATAGAATTCAGAATTGAGATAAAGTTTTTTTTTGGTCAACTGACAGTGATCGAATCGCGTGACATCTGCTGACATATCGTTTCTTCGAGAAGTCTGTAGCGCACATATGACGTATCTCGGTTTCTCAAGTTGTGTAGCCGTTTTTACGGCCCACGAGTGTTTAGTTGTGCTTTGTAATAATGGAAACTCATAGAGATCCCACAAGCGGAAACTCATGGTCAAATACCGTCCGCTTTCCAGGGTTCGTAGCAGCGAGAGCTTCGTGACATCCTTCAATACTACATGTGGCATTCGCCATTGTATTTTAAATAATTCAATTTTTTTAACTACTGCTTTACCATCTATTTCAAAAACTGCTGTTATGCAGTTTTTGTCATTGCGCGATCGTATTAAAATTAGTTCATGACGTGCATTGATAATGGTATGCTTGTAGTCCTCGCAAAATCCTAATATCATGCTGAAAGGTACGCAGAAACTAAAGTAAATATCTACGTCCGTATGTTGCGTAATATCCCATTCAGCATTCTTCATGGCCATGCTTTTATCATGTGTTAGCGATACATAGTTTTTGATTGTGCTTGTTATTCCAACGTTTTTATTACGATCAATCTCCATACCATTGAGTTCATAGCAAATCTAATCGAACATAAAAGCCACACAATTATTACCCAGAAATACTTCTTCGTCTTTTGTTGTTAACGTTATTTTTCCTTCGACGTAAAGAAAACTTTGACACGGTAAAGTGTACAAGTCCTGCTGTTGTATAGGTATGCGTATCTCATCACTGTATTCAAATGTTGTGTTCACGTACGGATTGAACGTGTGAGTTTCAATCTTAACGATGCGATCGTCAAAGATCGGCTCACCTCTAACGTTTAAAATGTCGCACATATTTTCAAAATTCTCCTACAATAAATCCCAACGATTGTAAAAATTCAACGTTTGTCGAACTTAGCTTCTTCCGATTACTGTACGTTGTAGTAGTAGTAGTAGTAGCAGGTGTTTGTGTAATAAAAACCTTGTATCTCGCGTTACTTGATCCGCCTCGTTTAGCACGAGCATGTCGCGTATTACAGCCGTCGTCGTCGCACGTGTAACCTGACGGTTATTTCTTCTCCTCAAAAATCAAGCAATTGTCCGTTCTGATCCACATTGCGTATCGTCAGATCCGTAATGCTCTGTACGATGATCGGAAGATAAATGATCTGTGCCGGTGTTTCCGAGATCTTATATCCTGGTGGTACGTTTGGTGAGAACTCATGTATCGTATGCACACACCGGTTGTT
>NW_018026466.1:0-1416 GCF_002006095.1 Pseudomyrmex gracilis
GCTAGTGTCCCGGGTGCCCCTGCGTCGTCATCCAGCGACGGGCGGGTGGAAGAGTGCACCGCAGGCTTTTCCACCTACACTGCGTCTGCGAAGACGGACGAGGAGCGTCCGGTTCGCCCGAGAGGGCGTGCGGTACCACGGGTGGTACTAAAGAAGGTGGACTCATCAGCGTCCATTACCTCGACGGATTCCAGAATATCCTTGGAGTTCCTCGGTGTGCCCTTACCGGATGGGGACAACATGGATGTCTCATCCGGAGACGAGGCATTCACTCGCCCATCATCCGATGAGGAGGGGCTCAAAACATGGGCAGCAGCCTAGTTAGCGAGGCCGCATTAGCGCGGTCGCCCTCCTACGCATGGCCAGTTCATCGGCCTTGGGAGGGCTGGCTAGGCGCTGCGCAATGCGCGTTTAGCGCAGAAGAGGCAGGCAGCGCAAGCCGCGGCGGGGGGACCCAGTAAGAGGCGCTCCGCGTCCGGGTCGGAGTCGGGTCGCGCCTCCGACACGGAGTTTACTCGGCGCCTCCGCCGAACGTGCCTGACGGTGAGAGGAAGCGATGTCGAGCGAGAGTGTGAGACGCGCTCTGCGCTGGACCTCGTCGACCTTGTATATAAGGCCGTCGGGGTCTGTGACGAAGTGGCCACACGTGCCAAGCACCTCAAAGGCACTGACGTCAAGGCGCTCAGGGAGGCAGGCCGAGACGGGCGTAGGGTTGCGGATGCACTCTACGTCCGTCTCAAGGACAACCTGGCGGCGAGGAGAGCTCCAGTCCTCCCCCAGGTTTACAAGGAGAACGAGGAGCTTAGACTAGAAGTCAGGCTTCTCAGGGAAGAGATGGCTGCCTTGCAGGCCACGGTCAAGATGCCACCGCCACCTCCTCCCTCCTCTCCGGCGCGGGAGCGTGCGTCTGATGACGCATTGCTAAAGCGCATCTCGGCGCTCATCGACGCCAAGCTTGCGGCCCTGAACTTCCCCGTTCGGAGGGCAGGACGCGCGGGCTCTGTTGGCCGGGGAGGGGGCTGCAACTCTTCGGTGTCGCGGGAGAAGCCTCGGGGTGGGCCAAAAGCCAAGGCCAAAGCCAAGGCGACCGCCAAGGCTAAGGCCAAGGCCAAATCCTCGGCTCCACCCCAGCCCGCGAAGAACGCTCCGGGACCCTCGTCCTCCACCCATGGAGGCGAGGAATCCTGGAGTGTATTGGTGGGCCGTAAGGCTCGACGGGCGGCCGGATCAGCGGCTTCTGCCGCCTCCGGTCGTCCACTCAAGGGAGGAGCACCCGCCCCAGGGGCAAGCGCGATAGCACAACCCGCTGGAGGCGGAAAAAAGAAGAGGATCAGGCTCCGGGTACCTAAATCGGCAGCGATCACGCTGTCGATTGATACGGCACACCCCGGAGCCTTGAGTGTTGCGGAGGCGGTG
>NW_018026467.1:0-1416 GCF_002006095.1 Pseudomyrmex gracilis
TTAATGTAAATGTTAAAATATGGTAATCACAAAAAACATTCATAAAAACAGAAAACACTTACAAGAAATGAAAAAATGCTCTCAGGTTTTACTTCTTCAATTTTTTGCTCCTTTTCTAGAAATTCATTATTTTTCTCACACGAACCATTCTTCTGCTTATTATGTCTGCAGCACTTGCACTTTGACAAAAAATTTTTTATTCTTGATTGAAGACGAGAAAATTCTATAGATTGAAATTTATTTTAGATTAGACGAGTAGAGTCAGATTATAGAATACAGATTACATTAAAACGTTGTGTTTTAGAATTGTAAACAAATACCTTTTACAGAATCATGTAATAATAGAATCTATGTTTATACACCAAAAAATGCAAATTAAAAATCTAAATTTATCATATTTATTGAAAAAAATTAGCATACTTGAATAAAAAAAAAGTAATAAAAACAAGTATTTCTTTAAAGAATAATTGTTGGTAATAACAGATTACAGAACATATATAAAGATCTTTTCTTTAAATCACTAAAAAAAGAGATTAATTTTTATAAAGTTTAAACATTTCATATAAAGTTTTACTATACATTATTTTTTCTTCTGTGTTATTAATCAAAGTATTTGCTGAAATTGTGAGCTCTACAAGCAAAGATATTTAAAAGATTATAAGAATATATGCTGATTTTGCTTCATTCTAATCATTTGAGTAATACTAATACTGAGGCAAATAATGTATATGTTCAGAGATCTTTTCTTCAAAGAATTATTTTTACATATCTCAGATTTAATATAAATCTGCATGATCTTTATACTTATAAGTAACACACCTTCAAGGATAACATGCATGGTTTTATAAAGTTTTAATTCATTACGATATCTTTTGAGCTTAGCTTCAAGAATATTGATTTTTGACAATTGGCTTTTTGATGACTTATTTTCTTCTGATTCTTCATCTGAGTCATTTGAGGAAGACAAGATCTGAAAGAAAGTTACAGCAATTGTTAAAAAAACCATAAAAATTGAATAGTTAATTAATGTTATTACTTTTATTAATTATTAATATAAATTATTACATTATTGCTTAAGTATATTCATTACTTTACAATTTACACCAATTTCTCTTCATAAAAAAATTTTAATTTTAAAATAATTAATTTCCTGTAAATTTAAAGTGAAATCTGATTGTGTAGTCTCAGATACAATTAAAACATTGTAAGAATAGACAAAATAAAATATAACAATTCTTTACATAAAAAATTTTATTTAAACTTAAAAATTTTATTTCAATTTATTTGGACTGCATGTGTATATAAAAAGTAGAAGATAAAAATATAATGGTTGTTTAAATTCAAATTTGTATAAATTAATAGCTAGTTTAATTAAATCATAAATTTTAGTTTATTTTCTAAAAACTGAGCGTTTGG
>NW_018026468.1:0-1415 GCF_002006095.1 Pseudomyrmex gracilis
TTCATTTATTAAAATTCCGGTAATTGCGAATCTCGTAAAATGGTAAAAGAGTTTTAGACTCTGATAACCGCTTCTACTTGCCTACGAGTAGTGATACGGTTATCAGACACTCTGTATATATATGGAACGTTCCACGTCAAGACAAGCGTTTGTACAAAATTCAGCGGAACAAAATAAGATGTTTAAAGGCTTAAAATTTTTGTTTTTATGTGTAGTTTAAGAAAAAAAACGTGGGCTTTTGGAAACTTTAAAACAGTCGCTCTAATATGGTGTTTGAAATAGATAAAAAAAATATTAAAAATACTTGATTCATAGATCAGGTAGTCCAAAATTGCTTCAATTTTTTCAAATTGGTATTTGAGGGTTTTTCAGCTTACTAATAAATAATCCACAGTCAGATTTTTAAAATTCGAAATGACGGATTCAACTTGGCGACTGTACTGAATGAAAAACTGACGGTTTTTTAATCATGTGATCCGAACTGAATTTTTTTCTTATGAAAATAACTACGAAAGAGTTTTCTAGGATGTATTTTTAGAATAGATTCTGAAAACAATTTATTTGAATACTTGGAAAATATATCCAAAATTCGTGCAAATTTATGATCTCGAAGAGGATGTATTTTCCAATTATTCATAAATGTTTTTCAGAATCTATAAATTTTGACAAAAATACATCTTAGAATACTCTCTCACATACTTATTTTTATGGAAAAAAAATTAAGTTTAGGTCACATGNTTAAGCGTTCCAGTCAGTTCTTCATTTAGTACAGTTGCCATATGAGACTCATTATGTCGAATTTTGAAAATCCGATTGTGGATTGTTCACGACTGAGTTGAATAACCCTTAATAACCGATTTTCATGAAAAAATTGAAACAATTTGAACTATCTGATCCATGAATTAAATGTTTTCAATAATTTTTTTATTTATTTCAGGAGCTGTATTGGAGCGGTTGGTTTGAATTTTTCAAAAGACCACGGTGTTTCGTAAACTACAAATAAAAATAAAAATAATTTTAAGTTTTCAAACATCTTTTGTTCTCCTAAATTTTGTATAGACGCTTGTCTTAGTTGACTTGAATATACGTCCTATATATATACATAAATATATATATATATATATATATATATATATATAGGGTAGTTGCTGTGTAATTGCTCCTAGGTAGATAGAAGAGGTTATTCTAAGACAAAAAATTTTATACCGTTTTGCAAGATTTGCAATAATTAACGAAATATTATTTAATAATAATTAATAAAGACTTACGGCTCGTGAAATTTAAACCAATGAATGAATATAAGGCCTTACGAGCCGTTCTCAAAGTGTTGAGCGAGAACTTATACATGTATATATATATATATACGTTTACACATGTAACGAATTCACTTGTAAATTTTTACAAGTGAGTTTTTC
>NW_018026469.1:0-1415 GCF_002006095.1 Pseudomyrmex gracilis
AGATTAATGACGTAAGTAAACGTCATTAACATGACGTCATTTTTGACGAGACAAACTCACGTCGTCATTACGTTAATATCACGTCATAAACTAACGTCGAACTGGTCAAAAACTGACTTTATATTAACGTCATTATAACGTCAGCTGGTTGCCTGGGGTATCTTATATATAATATGATATATATCTTTTGCTATGTGTGCGTTGTTGTAAAACTCTAACATCTTTTGTTTTAAACATAAATGCTTTGTTTTTAAATTGTAGTATATCAACAAAAAACACTGTGTATAACATTTTCACTATATAATTATTATTATTTAATAAAATTGATACATATAAATGTGTATATATTTTTATGTGTACATATTTTTCTATATCATTTGTTATATATTTATTAAGAATTGACATTAATAATTAGTACATGTTAACAAAAAATTTGTTCTCGCCGAAAAATGTATTTTAAATTATATTTAACATGAACTACTAATAATAAAAAAGAAATAATCTTATCCATTGTTGCAGGCATTTTATTAAAAATATTGCACTGCAATATTTTAAATTTATTACTCATTTAAGTTATTATTTTATTACAAATATTGCAGCGCAATATTTGTAATTACTTAAATTATTTTTTTTATTACAAATATTGCACTGCAATATTTTTAATAAAATAATAATTTAAATAAGTAATAAATAAAATGCGTAGAATAGCTTGTGAGAATAAGCAGAAAAAAGAATTACATTTTAGTAAGGAACAAGTGGTCTTGCGGACTGGCAAGGAGAGACTACGACGATGGAACAATCGATTTAGACGAAAATTATAGGATCTCTTAGATGATTATGTGAAGTATTGCAGTGTAAAGTAATAAAACGCACTACTCAAGCATTCGCGAGAAAATCGAATTTGAAAATTTTGAGATATTTTATGAGAATATTAAATAGGCTGCTTAATCGAAGGGCGCGTAGCGTAACGGTAGCGTACTAGGGTAATAGTGTCGACGCTGCTGTGGTTTGAGTCTTAATATCTTTTTTTTTTATTTCAAATGTTACACTATAATCTAAATGTAAGTATTACGTTTTTTATTTATTTATTACATGTTATAAAAATGCATTTTTTGCATAAAATATTCATGATTTAAAAAATACGGTAAAACTAATTAGACTGTTACTAATTTGTGTTCTGTTTGTAAAAAACGGATAAATAATAATACGCAACATGTAAAAATGTTGTGTACTATTATTGTTGCGTACTATTATGTTTTCTACTATACAGGGTGTTTCAGAACTATGGGATCAAACTTCTAGGGGTTATTCAGTGCAACAGTAGAAAACATTTGAGTATAGGGACCCATGTCCGGAAAAGTGTCACTACCGCACTACGGCCCTAAGACGCGTTAAAATTTAGAAAGACGATGAAT
>NW_018026470.1:0-1371 GCF_002006095.1 Pseudomyrmex gracilis
TGAAATTTAGGATCAAGCGGAGGGGTGGTTGAGCGGGTNGAGTCGGAGGATCCATCATCTACAGGTTCGTCTCTGGACGTTGATGGTTCAGGGGAAGGAGAGCGAGAAGGAGGTGGAGGAGTCGGCGCGGATTGTAAATCCGCGGGATCTTCTACGGGAGGATCGGGGGTTACAGGCGAATAGGAGGGAGTTTCACACCACGAATCGTCGTGTGTATGTGTGTCTGTGTGTGCGTGTACCGAATGTGTCGGTGAGTGTGAGTGCGAATGATTTATGTGTATATCGGTGGGGTTTTTGCTGCCGGAAGCGTCTCCTAATGTCGGAGGGGAGGTGGCGTGAATGGGCCTGGTCGGCTTCGCTTCGTTTTGCGCGAGCTCTGCCGCTCGTCGCAATTTTTGGTTTTCCCGGTGCCGTCGGTGCCGGCGGTTGGAACGCGAACGGCGGGGTTCCACTTAAACGCGGGAGGTTTTCTTAGCAAGTTATCGTTATTAGTGAAAATGGTGAACGAGGTTAACATTCGGAACTGATTTTTCATTCTGCCGACATCATGCTCAATCAAAGAAGAGTTGTCAAAAAAAGGAAAGGGGAAAAGGGCTAATTCTCTCTCTTTCTGCCGGTTGCTATTCACGACTTAGAGTCGCGAACTGCCCTCCCGGCGAGGGTGAGGAACTGACCTCTCGACCGGTTGCTATTCACGACTTAGAGTCGCGAACTGCCCTCCCGGCGAGGGTGAGGAATTGACTTCTCGATCGGTTGCTATTCACGACTTAGAGTCGCGAACTGTTCTCCCGGCGAGGGTGAGGAACTGACCTCTCGACCGGTTGCTATTCACGACTTAGAGTCGCGAACTGCCCTCCCGGCGAGGGTGGTTAAGTGAGGGATTGAAGAGTGAGGGATTGAGAACGAAAACAATACACTCTCGCGATGCTTCTAACCAGTTATGCGTTTCTGAGGTTCCGAGTATTAACCTCGAGTTGGAGTTTTACTAGTGGAACTCCCGATTAAAAATTGTGGGTGGACTTACTACTTGTGTGACTGCTGGCTGCGATTGATTCTCGGTTGAGGCCGGTGCGGCACCGTGATAGCTCGGAGTTGCAGGTCGCTGGTGTTAATGCTTCTGAGATCTCACTCTCCGAGCTCGCTGGCACTCATTGGTTCACTCACTGATCTGCGGCTCTTTTCGGATACGCGGCGCGGTTCTTTTTGAGTTTTCGATTCCGAGAGCCCTGGCTTACTGTTTTAGTAAGCGAGGACTCTTCCAATCGGGAACTCAGTTGAGCTTTGCTGGTTCCTATTTGTTAATTAGTCGGTCGGGCGACTTCCGAGATCGCCAATCGGCGACGATCTCTCGCTTCGGTCGCCTCGTCCGAT
>NW_018026471.1:0-1414 GCF_002006095.1 Pseudomyrmex gracilis
TGCAGTAAATAAAAAAGAGACAGTAAATAACTATAATAAGATATACATTCCTTATATTATATTATGAAATTTACTGATACATATATTATAAACCAACACAAAATATATATTATAAAACAACAACATATACATTATAAAACAACACTATTTACTGTGAACTAGTATAAGAAGAAAAAACAGACTCTATATTCTATATTAACGTATTCATTGACCTTTAAATAATGTAAGTTTATTTAAAAAATGACGTTAACTATTTGATTTTTGTTTATCAATAGTATTTAAAGCTATATAATGCAATCAAATTTTGACGTATTTTTATATAATAGTTTGTATTAAATGAACAGCATGGTTTTCCATAACTGATTGGTCGTGAACATGTTCATTCAAATTATTGAATATATCAGTCTCTATAAAGTGTGTTAAAATTTTATTAGTTAAATAGTGACCATGAAATTTCTGTTTTATAAATATGTTACTTTCGTGAACAGCACAACGAATTTCTGTTTCATATTTATGAGCAATTCGTATAACATCATAGGAAGGTTGTATTAGCCTTCCGCAACTTTTTCTACTTATTAAATTATTTCTTGGTACTTTTGTCATTAATGCGGTTACACAATTGTCGCAATGCAGAGTGGTTTTTAAGTATTTTACAATATAACCAGCAATATACTCAATAATATTGCTAGAAAACTCTGTTATTTTTCTAACATCAAACAGATAATTATGGTCATTAAGTAATGATAAAATATTAGATTTGTTATTATTATTACTGTCTGTATCATTATTGACTTCATTATTTATTCGTAATAATCTAGAAGTTGAATTTTTAATTTCTTGAGACTGTCGAATCTTATTTGATGACGTGACATGTAAAATGGATATTTCCTCTAAGGATATGCAATTTCCAGTATTAGAACTACGTATGTTTGCATGAACTAAAATTTTTTTTATAGCTGCTTTAAACTGCCTAACAGTTGGATTGTTATTTCCTCCTCCATATTGTCTTAAACATCCAAACAATAATTCCACATGATCCTGACTTAACTTATAAAACGGTATGTAATGTAAACCTTTATTTTTTTCACATAAATTGTCGTACAATATTAATGCACTTTCAATACAAATGAGAAAGCCTAGAAATCCAGTTTTTTGACGAGAATTGATTATGAATTCGCTATTCTTATTTTTCAATGATAAAATATATGATTTGCATTCGTTGAATCTTTTTTTAGTAATTCTACATTTTTGGCATTGAGAGCCCTAACAGCACGCGACATACTGCGTATCATCCCATTTTCATACTCAATATACTGTACTCATCCGTAACGTACTGAGATATACGGATAACGTCATTTACAGTAGAATTCGGTTTTCTGTCGCGCGCGTATGTTCTCAGGATGTACGCAGTATT
>NW_018026472.1:0-1414 GCF_002006095.1 Pseudomyrmex gracilis
TCATATTTTCTATTGTTTTATATTGTTTCTCAATAATGTAATAATATACAACAGTTTACTTGATGCTACTTCTTGATATCACTGTTTTGTGAATCAGGTTTTGTAGGAAAAGACATTTTTATAGTATAAAAATAAATTTTTCTTGTTTAACTAAAAAAATAATGAAGAACAGGTTGCGTTAAGATTTTTACGTTAAGTTAATTTAAATACAATACGTGTTGTGCGTGCACTTGGCGTCTTTTTTACCTTTTTTTGAAAAGGTAAGTTTTTCGAGATATCACACATTCTGTATTTTGTAAAAGAGGTTTTATAGAGAAAGTTTTAGTAGTATAAAAAATACAAAATATGTGGTGTAAAAAAACTTGGCGCGGCTGCGCCAAAAGCAAAGAAACAGACATGATCTACGTGCGCGTGCAAATTATTTACAAACTGCAGATAAACATGTTCTATATGCACGTGCGAGCTTTATATTAATACAATTTATTTATATATTTTACATATATATAGCATTATATATATATATACTATGTTGATTAGATGGATTATATTGGAGAAGATATTTATAATTCTATTAGAATTATAATTTTATACTAGAATTATCATTTTTATTGATAATAATTTATTGATTGTATAAGAGTTCTTTCTCTCTCATTATTTTTATTATCTTATTTCAGTATTAGGAAACAAATTAATACTCTGTATAAAAGTAGCTTTAAAATTGAAACTTCTATGTTTAATTAAATAAAACAGTATTGAGTAATTATTATGTCAGACTTACAAATGTGTCTAATAAACACATTTTAGACAATTATGACTTAAGGCTCGTTAAAATTAATAACAAGAAATATATAAGGCCTTACGAGCCATTCGCAGGATGTTTGAGCAAAAACTGTGCATGTATATATATATATATACACATGTAACGAATTCAATTTGTAAATTTTTACAAGTAAGTGTTTTTTTAATTGAAATCTCAATTCTTAAATTCATACGGGATGCTGGATTTGCATCTCACATATGAGAGACCCCGGATACCCCCCCAACTACTTTTTAAAATATTGCGAAAAAATATTATAGCCTTGGCTTAGCCGGTGGCCTAACAGGGTAGGCAATATCACAGAAAGCCGCAGATTCCAGGTTCGACTCCTGGGCGAGGTGTTTAAATATTATTGTTGTTTCATTGCATAACAATTGTATAACTCATATTTTTAATAATGTTGCAGATGGCAAATTCACATTAAAAACTTAGAACAAAAAAAAAATTTTAGCTGTAAATAGTTCAGCTATATATTATATATATGTATATACACGGTGTCCCGTAATGATTAGTAAACCTTGAAGGGGGTGATAGAGAGTGAAATTTTGAGCTACAAGTTCCTGTTCTACTTTTGGCTCGGACTATTATTTATCGAGA
>NW_018026473.1:0-1414 GCF_002006095.1 Pseudomyrmex gracilis
ATAGCAGTAAATAACCATTCTTTATTGTTAAACGATTGCTTTACCGACTTAATTCCAGTCGGCATCACGATTAATTTTTTCTAACTTTATACTGCTACTAGCAAGACAGTACATTAATGTTGTTTCAATGTTTTCCATTTCGCCTTTAAACAAATTTATAAATATTTTAAAAAGATAGTACTTCAAAGCCTCTTCCATATATACATACAGTATTACTGGAGCTGTTAACATAATGTTTGCTTTATTTTAAAGGAATAAAGAAAATATTTGACAGATCACTAAACTTACTCATCAGAATGCCGTAGATCCATGCTTTGTACATCTGTGACAGATGTAAATATTTGATTTGAAATATTTTCAGATATGATGTCATTGGACCATAAATAATTGTAGACAACAACTTGCTGATCTATTGCTACGCTACATAACTGATTGTCACTTTTAAATTTTAGACCTATAGAGACATCGTATTTTTATATAAATCTTATATTGCCTCAAATTGTGTATGTATTCACATATACCTGTATATATTCACATATACCTGTGATCTGAGCAGAATGTACAATTGCTGTACTCCACTTGGATAATAGTACAACTGATATCGTTTTTTTGTATTAATTTGGAAACAGACAAGACTGAGAAGATTATCGTTTCCACGAGTAGCTAGAAGATATTTATTTTTTAACACACAATTTAGATCCTCAGAAGGATAAATTTATCTCCCAGACTTTTAGCTGTGCTCTTCCTCCAGCAGAAAAGACTAAATATCTGTTATTTAATTTGCCGAGCTTGTTGCTTAATTTAACAATACTTATACATTTTATGCCCGAAAGATGACCATCAAAAATTCCTAAAGTATGAAAGGTGTAGACGTTCTCGACATTTTCTTTAAAACTCTGAGATACACAACTAACACGAAGGGTGCAGTCTTCACCACCAGATATTAAAATATCGTGCGTATCAAGTCTTAAAATATATTGCAAGCAACATGTCTCTTTTACGTGAAAACCGTCCTAAAACAAAAACATTGTATCATCTTAGAATTTTGCAGTTTACTTTTGTATTTATTTTTTAAATTTATTCTTTTAACAAAATACTTATATACCTGTAAAATAAGTAGTTTTAATGACTTCATGAGTCGGAAGGTCCTGTACCATTTTGCGAGATTCGCAATATTTAACGAGATCTTAATACATAAAGATCCAGGAATGAGCGTGCAGCCACGTTCAAAATTACAGTTCGGAGTTGTCATTATTTCGCGCGCTCGTACGCCGTAGCAACGGAATGACAAGAACTAATAAACAGCATATAAAATACATAAAAAATCAATAACTGCCGACGACTAACTAATGTGACGCGAAAATATAAATTTTGTATTTTTTTAATTGAAATGAATAAGTCTAATGTCAAGATA
>NW_018026474.1:0-1414 GCF_002006095.1 Pseudomyrmex gracilis
GTTAACGCCAGTACCAAGAACGGTATAACTTTTTATATTGCAGCTGAGGAATAATATTTACAGATTGATGAACATCTTTTAAAACATGGAGTTTAATTGGAGAGTTATTTCTACATATATTTCTTTCTTTTCAGGTGTTACTCCACTGTTTCTTGCTGTTAAAAGAGGATATGTAGATGGTGTTAAGATGCTTATAAACAGAGGTTCTAACATTAATGCTGAAACTCGGGATGGCACAACTCCGCTTCACGATGCGATTGAAAATAAGAAAATAGAAATTGCTGAATTACTTTTAAATCATGGAGCTAACGTTAACGCCAGTAATAACGGTATAACTCTTCTTCATATTGCAGCTAAGAAAAGATATTTACAGATTGATGAACATCTTTTAAATCATGGAGTTTATATTAATTCTACATATATCTATTCTTTTACACCAGGTTATACACCACTGTGTCTTGCTGTTAAAAACATGGATGTAAATGTTGTTATGATGCTGTTAGACAGAGATGCTAACATTGATTCTATATTATATAAGGTTTATCTTGACCTTTATTATAGCTTCATTGGTTATAAACCAGTTGGTGATATTCTTACACAGCATATAGTTAAGATGAAAACTGTAAATTTCTACGTAAGTGAAGACTTATTGTCAATGAGTAGCAAGTATGAAATAAGATATTTACAGGATATATGTGAAAGAGAAGTAGCAGTCATGAAGAATGAGAAAATTAGTAATTCTAACATTTCATTTTATGATATCTTGATAAAAGATACAAATCGAGTAGCACTATATATGAGAAATGAAAATGTAGTGCAGGTTCTAAGATCAGACGATTATAAAACAAAATTTCCAATATACGCTAGCATGATAAAAAATAAGTTTAGAAAAGGTATGGAAAGGAAAGAGTTGCTCGAACAAGGCACTACAATTTTCTATTTTTTCTGTAATTTTCCTAAGCTACCACTTGAGTGTATTGAACAAATATTTAGTTACCTAAGTGATAACGACGTAAGAAGTTTAATAGATACTTGTAAGTCTGTTAGTGTCAGTAATCTTAATACTGATATTAATGATGTAACAATTACCTCAAATACATCTAAAGTGCTATGTGTGTAAGTTAAAGAAGAACGAACTACTTTAAACATGAAATAACAGCTATAAAAAGTTAAAGATTATTACTTTATTTTATAAATACAGATTACTATCTTATTTTAAAATTATATTTTTGTAAGAGTTTATCGTATTTTACTTTTTTAAAAGTTGGTTTTTACGTTTATATTCTCTTGGATATGTTTTCTTATGATGAATCCAAGGAAAACTAGGCTGTTTTATATCTCTCACTTTTTCAAACTTTGTGTCAGATTTTATAACATTTGTACAACAAAAAATTTATACACATTAATCCGATGA
>NW_018026475.1:0-1413 GCF_002006095.1 Pseudomyrmex gracilis
CTGAAACGGCAAGTTATGTATAACAGATTTATTGATAATAAATATTTTGTTTAGAATAAATAAGCGGTATCTGTACAGGTCGATTATTTCCAGCCAAAGGATGCTGCGCGCAAGCAGAGCTCGTTTATTATCAAAAACACATCGTTGTTTGTAGTTGTGAAAGGTGACTCTTGGAAAGCAACACGATCGATAGTATAAATGTTGCGGTAAATAATCATGTTTCTTACAAGATTTCCAAAATAAAATACGATTATGTATTTTAACAAGCTCTCTATTGTGTTTTATTCACGATTTTAATTCAACGACAATAGAGTTACCAAATCGTTTTTTGTAAAAATTTAAAAAAAGAAAAATGATGTTGTGAATGTCGGATACTTCCGCCAACGATATTAAATATGTAAAAATGATTGTATGAAGCTTCAAGAATTTTCAAAGAACACTAAATTTTGGCTGTTGAAGCAATAACACTGTGTTTCCATCCAATTCCTGGACACTCCTAAAAGGTTTGATAATCCTGATTTATGAAGAAATATTAAGTGATTTATTTCCATTATTAAAATGATAAATGGAAGAATAAAATAGAAAAAATAGAATCGATTTAATGTGGAATTCTTACTTGAGAATCCTCCTCAAACTCATATGACAATATTATTTCCAATATATGGGATTGTTGATACTAAATTTGTAATTACAGTTGTTCCTCAAAAAAATATTTGCCTTCATGGTAAAACATATCCTAGAAATGCTGTTGCTATTGATAATAATAAGATGGTAACGCCTGACATTCAGGTATCTAGTAAATTGAATGAGTTAAAGGAGAATTTTTGTAAGATGTTTATGTACATACAAAGGAAAAATATAGTTGTTCCATTGATATGAATGTTATGAAATATTCATCTATTATTTACATTTTGTATGATGTGAATAATTCTACTAAAGGCTATGGATGTTCTTGTGCAGTAATGTATAGATAGAAAGAATCCACTAATAAGTTAAACTCCTACAAATAATCCAAGTAGGGATGTAAAATTTCATATGAGATATTAATAAGTGTTAACACGTTTACAATAGATGACTTAATATTTTTAAAGTGTACTTTTATTTATAAGTAAGTTTACGTAGATTAATAGATTTAATTGGGATAATTTTAATGATTGAGAATATAGATAGAATAAGCAGAATTATGGAAATGGCTGATATTGAATTGAAGGAGTAAGTATAAAGTAATTTAATATTGCGAAATATATCAGAATAGAGTTAAGTAGATATGTTTATTTCTATAGATTTATTTATAGAGTGAGTTACTTTTCCAAAATTTATAATTAAGATATATGAAAAAAAATATAATAGCTATTAAAATGGCTTTTTTACTAAGTATAAGATTAATTTTTTATTTGAAATGAGTCTTGAGAA
>NW_018026476.1:0-1413 GCF_002006095.1 Pseudomyrmex gracilis
ATGGTGTTTTTTGAGGTTATGGCGGAACCCCGACCCGATAGGGTTTAATGGACCTCGGATTCGGATTCAGCGACCCCAAAAACATATAATAAACATGGTCTGATCCCCAGGCCAAAGAAATTTTTTTTTTTGTGTGGCTGTGTAATCGATATGTTGTTCCATATTCTCCTATATTGTCGCTTATATTTAATTCTCATATTAATGTTGAAATTGTTTCAAGTATTAAATCTGTAAAATATTTATATAAATATATTTACAAAGGACATGATGTTGCTGCTATAAGAATTGAACCAATAACAGAAAATGTAATTGTGGATCATGATGAAATACAAAATTATATTGAAGCTTGATATGTTGGACCAGTAGAAGCTACGTGGCGTATTCTTGAGAAGAAGTTACAAGAGAAAAGTCATAGTATAGTACGTTTACCTGTTNATCTTCCTAATGAACAAAGTATTATAATTGAGAATGATGCCAATGAAGATGTAATTTCTTCTGTTTTAGATCAAGTTACTATGTTAATAGATTATTTTGCTTTGAATTCTCGTGATGAAGAAGCAAGACAATATTATATGTTGAAATTCCAAGTTATTATACATTTAAAAAAGAAAAAATTAATGGTAAAAATGTTTCACGTTGGATTAAACGAAAGAATAAGTACAACTGTTTAGGACGTATGTATTTGATTAGTCCGACACAAATAGAATTGTTTAATTTACGATTGCTATTGCTTGTTGTTAAAGGAGCTACAAATTTTGAAGAGTTAAAAATAGTAAATGGAAAATATTATGAAACTTTTTCGGAAACGTGTTTAGCTTTAGGATTAATTGAAGATGATAATGAATGAAAACGAGCTATGAATGAAGCTACTAGATGGATGATGCCACGACAACTTCGAAATTTATTTGTACAAATATTGTTACATTGTCAACCATTGCATCCTGAAGAGCTTTGGGAAATGTTTAAACAAGAAATGTCAGAAGATCATGCACGACGTGTTGGTATGTTAGAAGGACAAAAAAGAGCATATATTGAAACTAATATTATGCTTTCTGCAGAAAGGAAAAATCTTGTTGATTTTCCGCAGATGGAACAATTATCAAAAGATAATAACAATGAAATTGAGTATACACTTAACATAGATCAAGTTGAAGAAATTGGTATGACACAATATAAACAATTAAATGAAAAACAAAAAGAAATTGTTGNTAATGTGTTAAATAAATTAGATAATAATAATTATAACAATTGTTGTTATTATATAGACAGTCCAGGTGGATCAGGTAAAACGTTTATGTATACAACTATTTATTATTTAGCTAAATTAAGGAATAAACGCGTATGTTGTATGGCTTTTACGGGTATTGCAGCGACATTGTTACCTTATGGAAAAACGGTACATAAAACATTCGG
>NW_018026477.1:0-1413 GCF_002006095.1 Pseudomyrmex gracilis
CGAGCCATTCCCAGGATGTTGTGCAGGAATAAGCGTGCATGTATATATATATACACATGTATGAAATTCACATGTAAATTATTTTATATGTGGGTTTTTTTGAATTGAAATTTCAATTTATAAAATCATATAGGATGATAGATTTGCATCTCATATATGAAAGATCCCAAATACCCCCCTAATATTGCGGATATTGCGAGACAAACTCCAAGTGCCTTGGTGGCCTAACAGGGAAGGCGATGGCACGGAAAGCCGGAGATTCCAGGTTTGACTCCTGGCCGAGGAGTTTTTTTCGCAATATTTTCAAATTAGTTAGCTGGAATTTTTTCATATTTAAATTTATCCCAGCATATGCAAGATCACATTGGTATCAATTGGATATTCTTTACCAAACGATCTGCAAACGCTGGCAAGTAGTGTGCATTTTCACGATCTCCTTTGTTATCAGCTATATTTTCTTGTACCTCATTATTTATAGCTTTTGCTCATTGATACCACTTATAATCAATTTTGTTTTCAAGTGTTGTTTTCAATTGTTGCTCGATATCTATGTCGTCGGATTTAGCTAACTCTTCTTCAGTAAAAAATATATCTTTGTTAATAAATACTTCTTCGTTTGAAGATGTTATTAAATTGTTTATTTTTATTTTGTATATTTCACATAACGTTTTTTTATTGATTCTGTCTAAACCTTCTGTCTCATTTTTTGCAATAACGAATATTGCTCTCAATATTTCCTTAGCATCAGATATATTGCAACACAAAATTAAGTGTCCTAGTAATGACAAATAAAATGTTTTTAGTCGTGGCCGCACATTTTTCAAAACATTTGCGTATAATTTTATAAAATATGCCGCGTCTATGCGTATGTAACATAAAAGCACAATATTTTCTTTAAAAAAAACGTTACAATACTGTTTGACAGTACGAAATCCTGTAAAATTACGCACTGCTGCTGTTAGTAATGCGCGACTGGCATCGCATACGACCTCACGTGGATGAGGAACGCCAGATTCGCTCCATTCCATTAACCAACTGTGGATCGCAACTGTGCTGTGGCTCTCCGAAAGCATTTAACACACTGGGAACAGATCACTCTTTTCGGAATTCGCAACACAATTATACAAAAAAATATGTTTTGTTTTTGTATTATCCGGATTTTTAATCTTTCTTACAACACTTCCACTTGCATCAATATAAATACATGCATTCTCATCTGATGCATACGTTCGATACACATGTGACTGATGATTTGTCCAATAATACACGACAAAAGGACTTAAACCAAGATTATGTATTACATTGCGCAGTGGTCCTAACATCATTAAATGTAATGATTTCATTACATCTTTATCAAAATAACTTTTCTGCATCATTTCATGTTTTGCAACTTTTAAAACATTGACACTGTAT
>NW_018026478.1:0-1351 GCF_002006095.1 Pseudomyrmex gracilis
GTGAGAAATCAAACGGCGCACTTGAGTGATTACATGTTGTTGAAAGAGGCGCGCGCGATGATACCAGTATTCGACGGCAAAACGCAGACGCAGTTACGCGAATTTTTAAGTGCGTGTACTTACGCAATGAAAAATATTAATCCGGTAGACGAAAGAACGCTATTAGAAGCAATATTGTGCACCAAACTAAGGGGACAAGCTTTGCTGGATTTTGAAACGCGAGATATTCACAGTTTCAAACAATTAAAAAATGAGTTAGAAGCAACATACTCTGCTAAAAAAGGCACGACGGAGCTACAAATTGAGTTCAGTTCTCTAAAACAGAAAACGGAGGAGAACGCGCTAACGTTTGGACAACGCGTAAACCAACTTGCCATGGAGCTTTACGAATCCATGATTAAAAGAAAAGCGCGGACCAATGAACAAAAGAGAATTATCTTGGAAACGATCAAGGAACAAGCTTTGCATCATTTCCAAATCGGGCTAAGGGATGACCTTAAATTAATAATAAGGTGACGCAATTACAATACGCTCCAAGAAGCAATAGCGGGAGCAGGTGCGGAAGAAAAGGCCGCGGGAACGAACAAAAATCGAGTACCGCCACAACCACGAAATATTAACAGAAACCATAATTGTTACAAATGCGGGAAAACAGGGCATTACGGGCGAGAGTGTCGCTCAAGCCGAAACAATTTACCGAAACCCGAAGGGCGACGGATAAATGCTACGGAAAAATATTGCAACTACTGCAAAAAAGCGGGGCACAAGAGAGATGAGTGCTGGTTGCTCAACGGAAAAATTAAAGGCGAAAAAAGCCGAGAGAAAAAGAAAAAGTTTGTTAAGCACAATAAAAGCAAAGTGAATACGTGCGAAGATCGTGATTCTTCAAGTAGTGATGAAGAATACGACCACAGAAGAAAAAATAAGGCAATAGAAGCAGCAGAGCTTCACGTGACAGCGGTAAACACGAACCATGCAAGTCTAGACTTAGTGAGCGTACCAATTGTTGAAACAAAAAGGGGCACAGCCGAGTTGTTATATGATACGGGTGCGACTATATCACTAATAAAAGTAAAATATTTGAAAGGGAAAACCTTGGTGGAAAAATTAGAAATGAAACTGACCGGAGTAACGGGGCACACCGCGCGCGTAATAGGAAAATTTAACGCAACAATCCAGTTAAAAAATAACACATTAATACATCTGATTTACGTAGTGCGAAACGATTTCNCGATCAATTATCAGGGAATCCTAGGAAATGATTTTTTTTTTAAATATCACGCGATACCGTGTCATAAAAAAGGAGAAATAGTAATTGGAAAAGATTCAATGGTCTTGTATCCATATCACG
>NW_018026479.1:0-1411 GCF_002006095.1 Pseudomyrmex gracilis
CAATAGTTACATCATATATGACGTATATGTGTGACGTATATACTGACGTCATTGTTATGACGTTCAAAATAACGTCAGATTTAGGTCATAATCACCAATTAGTGACAAAAATCACGTATATTTACGTCATTACAACGTCAGCTGGTTGCTTGGGAGTGCATAAGTAAGAAGAGAAAGATTATAACAAATAGATATATGCCNAAAGTTGAATAAGGTTCTGTCAAAATTATTGTATCATATGTATATAATTATTTTTNTATATTATCAAATTGTTTTACCGCGATATTATTTTTATATGAATAAACTCTAGTAATTTTGACATAAGCTTATTCAACTTTCGGCATATATCTATTTGTTATAATCTTTTTCTTCTTACTTATGCACTGTTTGCCCTATTCATTTTTTAATGTGTTTCTATTTCTACATATATATAATTGTCTCACACAGAACAAAAACTCCATTAGATGTCTATTAGACGTCGACAGCTCCATGCGACATCTAATAGATGTCTAATGGATGTCTNGATGGATGGATGTCTGTGTTGGGTGTATACACAAAATATATAGATATAATATAATATAATAATAATCTAATATAATTGTTTATTTAGTGGCTATATATAATAGTATATAATTTTTTAAACGAGACTTTTACTATGTACGTTTTTTCTATATGCCGGAGACATTATAATTTTATTTATTACACACATATATACACATACATATTATTTGTTAACGTTAGATATTTAGTAAATGGCCAATACGTTTTGAGAAGAAAATTGAAAAGAAGAATAGTTACATTATCGACACGACGTAATTGCAAACCACCAATTGCTACTATTTAGTTCGTACGGCGCTCGCTGGCGCTACGAGCAACCGCCCCGCTTGCCCTCCAATCCCCGCGCCTACTCCGCGAATTTTTGACGCCGTCTGTACTGACGTAACTCAACGTCACTTCCGGCAAGAAAAACGCTAAAGTGTACACTTTACTTAAAGTGTATAAAGTGTATGCAAGAAAAACAGATCTAATGAGTGGGAAGTGTGAGCAAGATCTGAGAGACAGAAGATATACTTCTGTCTTGCTCATGTACTGTTTTTCTTTCTGCGCATGTGCTTGCACAAGTGCCACGTGATATACGAGATTTGTTTTATTTCCTGAAAATAACCTGTAAAGTAGCAGTCAGTGTAAGGAAATAAGACAAACTAACGGTATTTTTTAATAAAATTAAATAAAACAAATGGGTTAATATAAAAGAGAGAAAAATATATATTCAGTATAATATATATTTTATTTAGTATAATATATATTTTATTAATATATGTTTTTAAATATATTAGCTGTTTTTAAAGTATAATACATTATTGATGATAAAAATGTATTAGTTTTGAATATTTGTGACGTATATATTGTG
>NW_018026480.1:0-1410 GCF_002006095.1 Pseudomyrmex gracilis
AATACAGTCAGTACAGATAAACGGCGCGCAAATACAAAAGTTACAACCGGCCACCTTGAACCTACTGTCAAGAATCAACAAGAATCACATTACAAGTTTCTTACTATGGACGAAAAACTCAATTACATCATTGGTGCGTGTTGCGTTATATCTCTGTTACTATTAGTATAATCGGAGAAACTACGGAATCTATTTATATTTTGATGATTTTGTACATACATATAGGATTACAAGAAGAAAATGTGAAAAAAAGCAATGCTATATTACATCAGACGGCACAAATCTGGAAGTTTATTCGAATAAGAGACGAGCACGGAAAACAAGAAAATGTAGCCATTACTGATGGAAATTGCAGTTCTGAGACCACTGACAATATCAATACCATAATCCCGTTAAAAGATTTCAACGATCTTCAATTGTTAGAGGAGAAACTGACAAACTCTGCCGAGTTTAAAAAAGCAATGGTATACATATTCTACTGTTTATAAAAATTTTTTGTTTTTTAAGTCGTGTAAATATGTAAACAAATTGTGAAATATTCTACATAAAAATCTAAGAATATTTTATCTGTATGAAACTTAGATTCTAGATGTGGATTATGACAAAAAATTTATGAATAAATTAAAAAAATTAAAATATTTAGTTTCAGTTTCCACATGGTTTCTACGTGGTTGTGCTTCCAAAATGTTAGTTTTTTGTAACAGACAAATCTTACATTTTCATAAGAAATACTCCATTTTTTATTCTTCAATATGAGACGAAAACTACGAATCTCGAATGAATGACCGCATTTTGAGATTTGATGAACGACCGGGAAACACTTTTAATTCAATTTTAATTGCGCATTAATATTTATTTTTTAAATGAAAATTTTTATTCCATGTATAAATAAGTTTAACATCTCGTAATAAAACGTCTGTTTTTTACATGCCTGCGGAAATGAAAACATTTTCACATACTGCCAGACTGCTCTACAAGATAAAAAGGTATAGTAACTATTGTAAAAAGGTATAGTAAATGACTATGAAACGTAAAAGCGCATGGTACAAAGGCATGTTTAATTATTACATTGCACATAACGCGTTTCTCCTGGAATTTTACAAACTTATGGTTATGACTTAAACTTGCACGCATTAACTTGTATTAAATCTTTTAAAAACAATTCTGAGAGCTCTTTCAAATTAAAAACCACTATATATATAATAACATACTGATAACACTTGCTAGTATACATCCTATTTCTTTTTGATATGTTCAGATGATCTTAACATAATAAAAGCACGGTGTTTTTTCTCTTTAAATCGAGTTTGTTACATTTTGTTTTATGGGTTTTATTAATGAGTTGCGCATTTTAATATGTTTGAATATTGAAATGTTGTAACATCCAATGGGTGATTTGAGCTTACGAGG
>NW_018026481.1:0-1410 GCF_002006095.1 Pseudomyrmex gracilis
GATGCATGCGCAGATAGCAATTCAGCAGTTCAGCAAAGTAGTAAAGGTTATATGGCGGTTGACGGCATAAAGCACACATTAAAAGAAACGAAAACCAATATGCCAAAATATTGTTGTTTTTGGCTGCCGAAATAAGGCAGACAAAGAAAAAAACCTTACAACTCAATCAGCTGTCAAACATGACGGCCATCTTGCATTCTTCAGTACACCTATCTTCCCCCTCCATGACGACTTAAGTACATAGGGTATGTTTTGCCGAAGTTAGCGCTACGTAGCGGCTTCATGTAGCAGTTGCAACTGCTGCGTTATTTCTGCTCACGAAGTAAGAATAAGGAGACTTAACTAGATAGTACATAGAGAAAAAAAGTGGTCAGTAAAAATGTTCCGTGTAGGAAGAGGTTTGCTAAGGCTGTGTTCCAAATTTACTGCCAGCACGCTGCCAGTGCTAAAATTGTATAATATATGTGACTTAAACTATAGATCTTTAGCGCTGGCAGTGAATTTTGAAACACAGCCTAAATAGAATAACTTGCAACATTTCGTCGCCATTTTAAGTCTGTTCTTTTTAGTTACAGTTGCTGTGCAATATTCATATAGTGCAATCACGTGCAGTATATTGGCTGCGTTCGAAGAGCGTGCTATCTGTGCTATTGTAATTCTATTTGTTTTACATCTAATGAGAGGTAACAATAGAAGAATACAATATTGCAGATAGCGTGCTCCCCGCAAAAGTAAGTATAATTTAATTACATTTTGTACTTATGTATAATGTTATAGAATTTTGCAAAAAATTAGAATTTGCTGAAGTATAAATTTTTTATTTTTATAACTTAAAATTGTTTGTCGATTAATTATTAATATTTAGCTAAGAGCAATATTTATTTTGCTCTAAATAATCAGAATATATTTTTACAATGTGTTCAAATATTAATATAAATAATTTTTAGCGATATATTATTATTTTTTCATTGTTTTTTATTTATAAGATAATTTTCAATTTTAATATCTTATTTTCTGTTATAATATTATAGGTACAAAATACTGAAGTAATGGCTTGTTGTATCAAAGAATGTAAATCAAGAGGAGGTAAAAAAGCAGAAAAAAGAAGTTTATTTACACCTCGCACTGTAAGTATTTACATTGGTTTTATGTTGATCATTGTTATGGATGCTTCCCAGCAAAACATAGTGTCAATTAAAGAAAAAGCATATCAGTATGTCTCACTCACACTAGTGGACATTGTGTTACACATAGTGTTTTGTGGGCGTATTCCGTTTGACCACGGTACAATTGGACACAGTACGATTGCACACGTACTATTGGACACGTACGATTAGACACGGTACGATTGACCACAGTACGATTGGACACCGCAAGAATAGCACACTGTACGATTCGACACGGTACGAT
>NW_018026482.1:0-1410 GCF_002006095.1 Pseudomyrmex gracilis
GGTCGAAATATCGACCACCTACCAGGTTGGGAACTTGTACCGACTAATCCGATAAAATTATACATACATTTCGGGTAAATTAAAAGGTCGATTTGAATCAAAATTTTCCCGTCCTCTAAAGGTTAATTCGAAGAATAAGCGCGGTGATCACAAAAAATCCAGTTGATCCAAATATCCATTAGTCCCAAAATCGGGTGTCCAGTTGTAGACACCCGATTGCTACTAGTTAGTTAGTACGGCGCCCGTTGGCGCTACGAGCAACCGCCCTGCTTGCCCTCCGATCCCCGCGCCTATTCTTCGAAGTAATGACGCCGTCTATACAGTATTTTAAACAACGCCAACTCGTACGAGCGAGAGCGAGACGGAAAGTCATCTCTCTGTCTTTTTCTACTAGCCGACTGCGCGCGAAGTCTCCGGCTCACACGTACGAGCGGTATAAAGCTGTGTGAGTTTCCGTCCATGCGACCGCATGCGACCAAACGGCCGAAATCTGGCATCCCTGATCCCGACTGCCAAAATTGATCGACTAATATACCCAGGAGCGGCCTATGGACGTCCGGGGTCGGCGTGTGGTACGTGCTTGTTTGCGTACCGCGGCACGCACCTGTGCAGTATCGTACTGACACAGGTATTCGCTCGTATACGTATTACGCACAACCCATTTTTTGCCATCTTCATAAGAATGGAAGTGCTGCTCAGCCAGGCCATGTGCCATCGATCAAAACAAATGATAATCGGAACGGCAAGGTGTAGTGAACACGGCAAGTGGGGTAGCACTATCCAGTTAAGCGTTTTCAAGTAGGTTTTCACCGGTTGTGCAACATGTGGCCAAGCGTTGTTATGCTGCAAAATCACTTTGTCGTGTTTCTGCTCGTATAGCGGTCGTTTTTCCTTCAATGCTTGGCTCAACCGCCTCAATTGTTGATAGCGATCTCCCGTGATGGTTTTGGTTGGTTGGAGCAGCTCATAATAAACTACACCCAGCTGATCCCACCAAATGCAGAGCAGAAGCTTCGAATCATGGATATTCGGCTTTGCCGACAATGTTGATGCATGGCCGGGCTTACTCCACGATTTTCTAAGCTTAGGGTTATCGTAGTGTATCCACTTTTCATTGCCAGTCACAATGCAAAAACATCTTTCCTTTTCTGCCGTTGAAGCAGCTGTTCACACGTGAAAAGACGCTGTTCGACGTCTCTTGGCTTCAACTCGTACGGCACCCAATGTCCTTGCTTTTGACTTTTTCCTAATACTTTCACACGTTTCGAAACTGTTGTGTTGGGACCGGCTAGATTACAGAATGGACGGGCACTCACCTTGATCTACCTTTTGTACAGACTCCAGTCTACGGTCGCCAGCTCTTTTCACCTCCAAAGAGCAAAGTTTCTGTCCACTTACTATTGTCAATAT
>NW_018026483.1:0-1402 GCF_002006095.1 Pseudomyrmex gracilis
GTACGGTGTCGAATAATTTGGTGTCGAATAAATCTGTGTCGAATCGAGCGGTGTCGAATCGTACTGTGGTCAATAGAGTATCACCCGCCCCAGCCGGGACCATCGAAGGGGGCCGTCCCGAAAAAGGCGTCGACGAGGAGAACAGCTGCCGCGAGGAGAGATACGGTCGCGGATTTATCTACCCCCTCGAGTGGGGGTAGCAGCATTACCATCAGGAGAGCCGGCACCTCGCCGCCCTCCCCTCCCCCCATCACCATCTTTCGCTGGAAGTTACACAGCAAGGGGGGGGAGGAACCACACGACCATCAAGATCGCACGCCGCAACACCATCACCCCAGGAGGCCACGGAAATGCGGCGGGCTCACGGCGCGCCCAGCAGGAATTCCGGAGCTGCCAGACCGGTGCGTGCGCCCCCTCGCTCCCCGAAGGAANGGCCAGCAGCGAGAACATCAGCGGGGGGCGTCGCCAGCAAAAGGCCGTCCGCACCACCTCACCAGACCACCNGGTATACCTGGAGGGAATCCCTCGACAGGCGGACGGCCACAAACGCCCCGGTCGAGAAGAGCTTCGAGGCGACGAGGCGAAAATTCCCCCTGTCTCTGAAGCATGACCGGGGGCCGGCGTCACGGGGGCTGCAGAACGCCAGGGTTTCACCCGAGAAGAGCTCTGCAGCTATGCCGGCCCGTCCATCGTCCGGCAGTCCCGTGGCGTCGCGACCGGCAGCAGCGGCGTCGCCACGATCGGGGGAGGCCAGCAGCAGCAGGGGGGTGACATTACCCCCCCTCGACATACCATCTCCGCCCCCGATAACAGCAGCGGGGGCACCGAGGGTCACGTCCAACATCCGAGTGACGGTGCCACCCGCTCTGTTACAACAATATGTACCGACGACGTCGCTGCCCGCGACCGTCACCACCACCACGGTGACAACAACGACGTGTGGGAGCCCCATTATGGCCACGGGTCTCCCACTGGGGGGGCGCAGGACACCCAGCCCCCCCTTTGCCAGCGAGACGTCGGTCACCGCCGGTGGTGCAACAACAGACCGTCTGGTCGCCCGCACCCTGCAACGATGGATTCTCCCTCGTGATGGGAAAGGGT
Organism: Pseudomyrmex gracilis; assembly: GCF_002006095.1. NCBI lineage: Eukaryota > Metazoa > Arthropoda > Insecta > Hymenoptera > Formicidae > Pseudomyrmex > Pseudomyrmex gracilis. The sequence continues at coordinate 1,102 of NW_018026483.1, forward strand.
GCGTGGGGCCAGACGAGGAAGAAGAAGACTCCACCCCATGATCACCCTGGGGTGGAGCAGCAACAGCGGCAGCAGCAGCAGCAACAACAACAGCAGAGGTCGACGCCACCAGCGAGGGATTGTGGGGAGCCAGAGGTCCTAAGCGGTGGTGAGTGGACCGTGAGTCGCGGGCGAAGAGCGGGGAGAAGACACTCCGCCACACCCCCCGCGAACAATATTTCCCCGATTACAGCGCCGGCGGAGTCTGGGTCGCGGGCGACGCGAACCCCGCCACCCGTAACGTCGGCGAACTATCCCCCCC
>NW_018026484.1:0-1409 GCF_002006095.1 Pseudomyrmex gracilis
GCTAGTCGCGTATCTTCGCAATGAGAGGCACGAGGCCCGAGAAAGTGAGACGCACGAAGTCCAAATATGGGCATAGATGGTCGAGCGTCATTATGCACAGGCGCATTTACCAAGTGAGTACGAGCAAAACAAAGCATTGGAAAGTGAGAAAAAAAACGCGAGAAAGAAAAATGCGCAAGCGTGCTTGAATGTTCACCGCATGCGCACAAAGCAGCTGGAAAGAGAGGCTACTATATTGTCTGCACCGTAACATTGAGCTTCAGGTCGGCACCGTACGTGCAATATAGTAGTATCGTATATCAGAGAGAAATTTGAGAACGGCCATCCTATTGTAATTTTTTACGACGGTTTTAGCCGCTGGTTTTAGCCGTATTTCCACAAAAGTGGAACTTAAAGGCCGTTCTACATTCAACGCAAGGCGAAGATCTCGTGGAATTGACCAATTCCAGAATTAAATCAGCCAATCCACCAACGTGATTGATCAGTTCCACGACACCTGATACTTGAGTTTTATAGAGAACGGCCGTTGAGTTCCACTTTTGTGAAAATACGGCTAAAACCAGCGGTTTAAACCACTGAACTCTATATACACTGGAATGCGCATCGAAGAAAATTCATGGCACAACTTGATCAGTGCCATTTTTGTTTGGCCTGATATTTTAGCAAATCAAAAGTGCGTTCCGCGTCCCGCTATAATGAATCAGAAGCATTCTCTTAGCACGCGTAGAAACGTGTTACGGTTGTATATGTGAAAACATCTGTAATATTAGCGACATGAGGTCACCCGGGCACGCAACACCTCATGTCGCTAATATTACAGATGTTGTCACATATACAACCGTAACACGTTTCTACGCGTGCTAAAAGAATGCTTCTGATTCATTATAGCGAGACGCGAAACGCACTTTTGATTTGCTAAAATACCAGGCCAAACAAAAATGGCGTTGATCAAGTTGTGCCACGTCTCGCTATGCTTTGTAGGCGAAGATGGGCATTCCAGTGTATGTAGAGTTCAGTGGTTGAAACCGTCGTAAGAAACTACAATGGCATGGCCGCTCTTAGGTTTCTCTCTGCTCTTGTGTCGCCTTAAGGTTGGTTTATAATAACCGTATCTCTCACTTTAGGCCATTGCTGTAAAAGTTGAAAGATAGGAAGTACGTACTTCTGTTCATAATTGAATTACAAACAGGAGTACGAGTTTTCTATTTTCCAACTTTTGCGGCACCGGCGTAAGTGAACGGTTACGGCTATTTTTAATGGGTGTGTTTAGCCGAAGNTAGCGCTACGTAGCGCTACGTAGCGGCTTCATGTAGCAGTTGCAATTGCTGCGTTACTTCTGCTGGACAGTATTGCTACGCGCAGCGCTTTTTGTAAGCGCAAATATGTTTGTATACAAATCACCGTTGTAT
>NW_018026485.1:0-1408 GCF_002006095.1 Pseudomyrmex gracilis
TCTAGTATAAACGATAGAAGGATGATTTTTAATGAATAAATTAGTGATTTTTAGAGCGTTGTTTATTTCACTATCGTATTGAGTTGTTTTTAAATGTGATACTCTCATTTGTTTTAGAATGGATACGAATTGACTGCAACTATCAATTTTTTTATTGTTGTCAAAATGTTTAATATTATTTTCAAAATTTTTTATTAGTTCAAAAGTTAATTTTGAATTATTCTGTAGTGGAAGGCTAAAATTACTACCTAATTGTAACAAACCTACTACTTNTTTTGGATTGTTTATGTTGGTTAAGTTGATAAACCAATTTTTTCTATGGTATAATAATGTATCGTTTGGAATGGATGTTTTTATGTGTATGTCAATAGTGTGTGNGATTTGTTCTTGTGAAAGAGGAGGAGAAAAAGAAAATTTAAATGAAGGGTGTGTGAAAAAAGTAGAAGTGTTGTTACGAGGTGGTATATCACGAACAGTCGCATGGTATTTACTTATTTTGTTAAGAGAGACCAATCTGTTGTGCTTTTTTTCAACCAATTAAATTTATTGATTATCCTTCTTTCTTCACAATAATGTAATTTGTTTAGTTTGACTAGTTGAGTATGAAAACATCCGCGATATATTCTATAGGGTAAGTTAACTGTGATTGTTTTGTTGACTTTGAAGATGTTGTTGTGTATGATATTCCGATGTTTGTAGAGATCTGTGATTTCAAGTCGTAGTATTTTGTTTGCGAAGAGTGTACGTTTATTATCAAAAACGCATCGTAGTTGGTGATTATAAAAAGTTATCCTCGGAAAGCAACAAAGACGGTGGTGGAAATGTTGTGGTAGTAAGTTTTGTTTTTTGCAAAAATTAAGAAAATTAATGCGATTATGTATCTTCACGAGTTCTTTGTTTAGTTTTATCCAGAGTTTTAGATTAGTAACAATGGACAATTTATAATGTAAAAGGATGAAATTAAAGAAAGAAGAATATAACTTGTGGTAAGTAATATTTCGCATTCTTCCGCCGNCGATAATTTATAAATATGTTAGATAATAAAATGCTCCAAAATCATTCAAAATAAGGAAATGTTGATACGGCAGTTTGAAGCAAACACGGATGTTGAAGTGTAAGGTGAAAAATATTTATTGACGAATATATGTGGTCTGTATATACGTTTCGACCCTTGATTCGGGTCTTTATCAATATAAATTCTACAATAAAAAAAAATTATAATAGTCATGAACTAGTAAAGAATACATAAATAAAAGATGATAAAAACTTACAATGAGTAAATAGATAGATAATAAAGATGTGTAATGAAGATGTGTGTCACAAACACATAAAGCTGCCACATCTTAACAGGAACAATTTACTAACTGAGAAATGTGAAGCAAACATACATTTTAAATCAAATCAGAAT
>NW_018026486.1:0-1408 GCF_002006095.1 Pseudomyrmex gracilis
GCTACCGAGACGGTTGAATCAAACCTACAAATACTTCGTGAAGTCTTGATAATTTTCAAAAAGTATGGTTTTGAATTGAACTTGAAGAAGTGCATGTTTTTAAAGGAAAAAATAGAGTACTTGGGATATATGATAGCGCTAAATGAAATTACTATCAGTTCACGTCACGTGCAAGCCATTGAAAACTTTCCTCAACCAAAAAATGAAAAAGAAATCCAGCAATTCTTGGGGTTAACTAATTTCTTTAGAAAATTTATAAAAAATTACTCAAATAAATCTAAACCATTACGTGAATTGTTACGCAAAAATAATAAATTTATTTTTGATTCGGAATGCGTTAAGGCGTTTGAAGACTTGAAAAAAGAATTGATATCACAGCCGGTCTTGGGCTTGTATAATCCGTCAGCTGAAACTCAGCTCCACACAGATGCTAGTGCCATAGGCCTGGGAGCAATCCTTTTACAAAAACAAATTTCAGGTAATTTTGCCCCGATTGCTTACTTCAGTCAGGCTACTAACCAAGCTGAATCAAATTATCACAGCTATGAGTTAGAAATGCTAGCCATAGTAAGAGCTGTAGAACGCTTTCATATTTATCTGTATGGCATTGAGTTTACCGTGGTTACTGACTGCAACGCCTTAGTATACGCAGTCAACAAAGTAAATTTAAACCCAAGAATTGCTCGATGGACATTAGCTTTACAAAATTACAAATTTACAATTAAACACAGGTCAGGAGCGCAAATGGCGCATGTGGACGCCTTAAGCCGTCGAATAGCATATGTGGAAGCTTTACCTCTTGAGAGGGAACTCGAAATAAAACAAGCTCTCGATCCAAAGCTCATGGCGATAGCGAGAGAATTAGAATTCAATGAAAGCGAAAAGTTTGAGCTAATAGACGGATTGGTTTATCGAAAGGGTGACGATCGCTCACGCTTTGTTGTNCCAGACTCATTAATCACCAATGTAATACGCGCCTACCATGATGAAATGGCACATTGCGGTTTCCAAAAAACATTTATGGGCATATCAAACAATTACTGGTTCCCTTCGATGCGTAAAAGAATTTTTGAGCATTTAGATAATTGCATTGTTTGTTTAATAGCAAACACATCTTCGCACTCGCGAGAAGGTGAACTACAAATAACNTCATGTGCAACTGAACCGTTTGAAATCTTACATGTAGATCACTTTGGTCCTTTACAAATTACGGAAGACGGATACCGTCACATCTTGATTGTAGTAGACTCGTTTTCGCGTTTTACTTGGTTGTTTGCAACCAAAACGACTAATTCAAAGGAAGCNTTGGCTCATTTATCATTTTTATTCAATATTTTCGGGAATCCGAAAGAAATAGTATCAGATAGAGGCACTGCTTTCACGTCAAATGAATTTGAAGATCTGGTTA
>NW_018026487.1:0-1371 GCF_002006095.1 Pseudomyrmex gracilis
CTGAGAATATTGTCAACAATTGAGAGTTTGTTCCAGACACGGATCCCTGAGGGATACAAACCATAACCTAACCTAACCTACGGTAAGTATACACTTACAAACTAAAACTTCCTAATTGTTTGTTAAACTTGCAGGACGTGATGTTGGTTCACCCAGGAATCCGCANACAAAATACCAGTCACAATTTACCTCTCAAACGGAAACCGGAGGTAACCNAGGTACGACACTAAAATTACTCTAATTGTTGTAAATTGTGCCTACTTTCCAGTCCGGGAGACTTCCCAAACACTTCTCAAGTGTTTTTGTCAACAATTCGTTCCCTTCACTTTGTAGGCACACGTTTTAAAATAAAATAAAATAAAAAATAAAATTAAAAAATAAAAACAGAAAAAAGGTACCAACAAAAAATGACAGAACATGGTCTTATGCACCCTGCTGCCAATCTTGAGACAAAATTTAAACTATTTAATAAATTGATTGTTCTTCTAAACTTTTCCGCCTCATATTTTCACTGATCAGTCTGTTGACGCCGACCTGCGTTTCCTGGCACCCGTTTCTTCCCTAGTCGAGCGCCGACGTTGCTGCTCTCCTCTTTCTGCCAGGCGACGTTCACACTCCTGGAGCCGAGCTGCCGTTGTGGAGACAGCCGCATCAAATAATCAATCAGTTTCAGAGTCTATTGACTCGTTCAAGAGACGGACGATCTCACCTCCGTTCCTTGAAGTCTCCGGTCGCAAGGTTAAACCTAATGTTGTGAGCTAATTTTTGTGTCTTAGGAAGAAGCCATTGAGCAATGTGATGAGACATCACTGTCATTGCTCAATGACCTAGTTAGATAGCAGGAAGGCAGCAGTTCTAGGAAGAACTGCTGGTTGCCACAGGGCGACACATCGCCGCGTTGTGTGAAGTGCAAACGCAGCATGTGTCGACACCGGCACCGGTAACTAGCACGGCCGTTGCTAGGACCGGTGGGCCTGCTGAATCAGCGCGATCGATTACTATAAATCGATCGCGTGGATGAAGCAGGAGAGACCGTGTTAAGACTGCTAGCTCACTGTGTGGCTCCGCAAGCCGGCGAGTTTACCGCAGTGAGACGTAGCCGTGTAAAGAACGTTGTAAAGATCAGGAGCAATAAAGAATATTGTAATAAGTTCGAGCAAAGAACTTCTTCTTCACCACCCGACCTTCCTCGACATCCAACACTAACATACTTCAAAGTCAGCATAATTGCACCAAGTTACTGATCACCCATTGGAGAATCGTTCCTAAAAGAATAAAAAACAATTAGGTAATAGAAATGAAGTTAGTACTCACCTGGTTCATTGTCCCACGATGTCCGGGTTAGTTCACTTCTTTAGGGGCAGACACCTG
>NW_018026488.1:0-1408 GCF_002006095.1 Pseudomyrmex gracilis
TCAACAAACAAAACTGCCGTATTTGGAGTACTGAAAATCCACACGAGTATGAAACGACTTTGGAAGAACTTAAAGAGGAAATTACGCAGATCTTTAATAGCATCGAAGTGGGAATGTTAGAGTTATGTATGAAGAACTTAGTTCATAGATTAAAACGAGTTGTTGAAAATGACGGTGGTCACATCGAAAATATCCTAAAATAAGCTTTCTTTTCGTGTATAACAAATAAAAATCGGTTCATTTTTGTAGGAGTTTTTTATGTTTGTTGCGTGAGCGTTTAATCTGAAAGACCCTGTACAACGGCGCACAGAAGTATCGGGATGACGTCTTTTCGTGTACTACTGAGCATTCACCCTCGTATTGGTCATGATACTGACATCAGAGAGCTTTTGCAGGATGAGATAATTGCGGAACTTGACAGCAGTCGAGTTGCGTGAGAAAGCAAAAACTAATATTGCAAAAATTCAGAACTAAACTAAAGCGACGTATAATAAAAAAAGAAAGGAACCTAACTGTTATCGAGAGGAAGATTGCCATTAAGCGTACGCAGCAAGGCTCAGGTTTGCGCATAATCTCGAACCGTATTACATTGTGCAGGTTTTGCGCAATCATCGCTATGTGGTGCGTAAGATCGAGTATAAAGGTCCAAACCAGACATCTACATCTGTTGACTGCATGAAGCCTTGGATCAGTGGCGATGATTATGAAGAAGATGAGAATAAATGTGAGGATAGAAATCGAGAGGATAGCGAACAATCGGAGCAATTGCTCGGTCAGGACGGCCGAGTATAGGAAAGATTTTCATACACGGTTAGATTTACGTAACATCTGGAAAGTTTTGTTGTGTGACATTGTAGTTTATAACCGTTTTTGCATGTTGTACATACGTGTAACGATCAAGACAGGAAAACAAAAATAAGTCGAGAGATAAGAGACAAAAGACGTAGCGAGTCAGTTGCAGATAGAAAGTCGAGAAAAAAAGTCGCAGAGAGTTGAGCGAGTAGAGTTGAGCGAAGCGCCGAGAGTTTAAAAGAAGAGAGAGTATACCGCGCGCGTGTTTGTAAACTATATTGACTGAGTGTATAACCTGATATTATTAAATGCATATATACATATTACATATACAGAATATCTCGATTGATTTAATTTTCCGCACCCGCATATAAGTATTTCCTACAGATGTGTCAAACATAAAAAGAAAACTAAGACTCAAATTGGTCAGAAAGAGTCAAGATATTTTTGCGGAAAAAAAGAATAAATATATATGTATATATATTGTAAGAAAATTAAGGTAGCGACGCCTGTCGCCGTTATGAGCGCGGTATCTCGACAATCGATACGTGAGAATCGATTTTAGTTAAGCGATCGCAACAGCAGCGCCGAAGTAAGAGTTTAGGAAAGATTACAG
>NW_018026489.1:0-1275 GCF_002006095.1 Pseudomyrmex gracilis
TCTAGCTTTTTATGCGCAAGTCGCGCACACGGTTCTCGTAACTCCAGAAGGGTTGTCGTAAAATTAAGANAATTAGAACGGCTGACGCAAATTTAAACAAGATAAAACACGCACAGATATCCAAATTCTAAACAAGCGATAGCTCTATCAATTCGGAGACCTTTCGTGATTGGAGATTTTGCCGCGAGAGATCAATGAATGGGAAATCGATAATTTGACAGATGATGAAGAAGAGAGAATCAAGGAACGAATCAGTTGGAAGGAACTAACGAGTTGACGCTTCTAGATTGCTAATAAAAACGTTAGCTCCGCATCCGCAGCGCAGTTTAAAATTTCAGTTTAAAATCTAAAGTCACGTAGCATGATCGTAGCAATCTAAAGTCAGTCAGCATAAATTAAACATTATATTGCCAGTGCATATACATATACTTTCTAAGAAAATACTCTGAGTGACATTTTGTGAATAAAATAAAGATTTTTCTTGGAAAATTGTTGTTGGCGATTCGTACACCACAACATACAGAAGCATCAAGAAGCACGGTAGTGCCTCACGCNAAGTTCACGCGCAACGAAGTGGCGCACGAACTGCTTCTTATACGCGAAATTCAGGTAATAAAAGAGAGCGGAGATTTTCACAAACCAATATTTCAGTGAACGACTGAACAGATAAATTTCGTATTAGTCTTAATCGAGATTGAGAATGAAACATTAAAAAAAAAAAAAAAAAAAAAAAAAACGGAGTATTCTTGCGTTTTTTTGGTTGGTGGCTTCTGAACTGGAGATAATAGAAGATAAACGAAAAAATTTGTGAAATTTACAATCAAAAACGTCATTATTGTTGTCATGGTGCGACCAAATTGTTGTCATGTTTGTACGCCTGCTGCCAGATTGCACGCATGTGCGGGCGAGTTAAAAGAAGAAAAAGAGAGAGAAAGAGTGAAGCAAGAAGCACGGTAACGGTTTGCGTTATTCGCGCCGACAACACCTCCGATATAACTTGTTTTTAATAAACTGTTTTGAAACTTGACACGCAGTAAATACAAACTATATACTGTAAAGAAAGATAAAAAATCACAGAGCCTATGGTCTAGGAAGGAGGTGGACAATCAATTGACGTAAAATACAACGCAGTGTATTCCGAACGTTTCGATCATTTATTGTTAATCATCTTCAGCATTGTTTAACATAATGATATAATTAAATTTAAAAGATTAAAAAATTACAGAGTAAAAATATAAAAAATATTCGTTAAAGAGGATGACAAATACAAAATAA
>NW_018026490.1:0-1356 GCF_002006095.1 Pseudomyrmex gracilis
AAAGGTACATGCCACAAGTGCTAGCTTATGTGGCTCAGGGTTAAAATACAGTACATAAAATATACATCTGGTAACATATGAAGGTCCCTATCAAGGAGGAGCATGTATAGGGTGCACCTCCTTTACATATACAAGTATCGCATTGAGAATGGCGGGAATCTTAAATGCACTTACGCATCACAATATGTATATGAGGAGCCGAAGCCCGCTTTGGCCCGTATAACCGGTGGTCAATAGACATTACATGAATCTTAAAATGAACATAAAAATAATAAAGATAAAAATTATAAAACAAACCAAAAAGGACAAAGACCTCAGTCTACCTATTGATCTAAATATAAAATATGACAGTAAAAGATATATAAGCAACTTAGATAAAACACAATATCGTAAAACTAAGTTCATTGCACACAAATCGCACATATAGAACATGTTAAATAAAGAGTGGTATTGAGCAAAAGAAACTGCTTACCGCAGTAACAATGTCTTGGTGAGAACATGTTACCAGGAATTCGACAGAGTGCGGAAGAAGACTAACCGCCTGCACAAGCCAGTTGCGCAGTAATTTGTGTTGTCCGTCGTACGCGGGACACTCTCAAAACACATGAATCTNNTCCTAAGCGCAGATTCGACACAAAGGCGAATCCACTATATCAAAACGGAAAAGACTGGCGCGTAACAAGGTGTGGCCGCTACGAAGGCGGTTGATATACGTCACCGCCCTGCGAGGTAAAGCTAACGACTCAAACCAGGTATTCCGGGAATCTGTCAAAAAGTTACTGCAGTAGTAGGCTCCCCGAGCCGGAGCTTTGCTCCGACACCAAGACAACAATTCTGCCCTCAAGTTGGTTTTCCAAAAGTTTTTAATCTCATCCAGAGATACTCCCACCTGGGAAGGCCTATCACACTGAACTGCATTTTTCGCTAGCGAGTCTGCCCATTCGTTGCCCCGCACCCCACAGTGGCCGGGAATCCACACCAGCTTGATTTTAACTTCCCTACTCTTTATTTTCAGAAGTAACGACTTCACCCAGAAAACGAGATACGAGCTCCGGCCCGGTTTGAACCGACCCTGTACCGCTGACAGAGTCGATAAAGAGTCAGAGAAGATCGTAACCGCCAGCCAGCTCTCCACCTGCGCCAAACGAAAGGCCTCCACGATGGCCATAGCCTCAACACAAAAAGACGACACGAACCCTACCGAACAAAAGCGACGGATATACCTGCCGTTCATCGACATCAACAAGTACCCCGAAAAAGGGGATCTCTCTGACCGTGAGCCGTCGGTAAAGAGGCACACGGAAGTGTCCAACTCATCGCGAAACAGATGACAAAACTTTGACTCCACGTCAAGGC
>NW_018026491.1:0-1405 GCF_002006095.1 Pseudomyrmex gracilis
ATATATATATATATATATACACATGTTATTTGTCAACGTTAGACTTTCAGTAAATGCCCAATAGTTTTACGTTTTGAGAAGAAAATATAAAGAAAGAGCAGTTACATTATCGACACGACGTAGTTGTGGACACCCGATTGCTACTAGTTAGTTAGTACGGCGCCCGTTGGCGCTACAAGCAACCGCCCCGCTTGCCCTTCGATCCCCGCGCCTATTCTTCGAATTAATGACGCCGTCTGTACATAACTGAAAAACATTCATAATCAAACAAAACACCGACAATAATAATAATGCACATGATACTATAATATATTATTTCTGTTAGAATAGCTTAAAACTACCTCTCTAGTATATTTACTTTGCCACAAGAATATTTACTTTGAAGATACACACATGACGACAGATTTTCTTTGGATTTTTCATTAGANCTAAGACAAATATATACTACAAACATTTTAGTACAGTAATTCTACAAATGAAAATGTCATATGCGGTATGCTTGCTGAAAATTCTTCATTAGTTTTATTGTTCTTATCACATGTTGTTTTATCCGAAATTATCGTTCTCTTTATGTAACTACAAAGCAACAACATTACCATACAATTTTTATATTTATACGTTGTTATATTCATTTATCTATTGTTACATACATATTTTATGTAAATTACATATTATATAAACTCACACGTAGGCTTACTACGTGTTATGACAAAAAACTGTATCGATATCTTTCTTATAATAAAAAATTTTCTATNAAAGAGAACAGTTACCTCATTGTTTTATGAACTTTTATCATAATTTATCAACATGTTAGTATATTATCTATAAAATAATGCCAAAACTTTGCTGTGCAAATACTACNATGCAAAACGTCATAATGTTATCAAAATATTTATGATTACTATACATACGCTTATCATAAAATAGCAAAAATTCATACTGCTACTGAAATACTTGTGATTGATATACAAATTCTTATCATAAAATAACTACATCAATAAGTCGCTAAGAGTCATCATTCTCATTATTTGCACTTGTATTGACCCAGATAACCAAATCTGTCGAAACAGATTTTGCCAAATACGTGTTACAAATTTTATTAGCAGAAATATATTAAATATGATGCAGAGTTTGNTTTGTCTGGCAATGTTGCAAAATTGCTAGCAAAAATATATTCAAGCTTGTTGACAAAACATAACAGCACCTTGCTAGCAAAAACCAAGCAAAGCTGTGTCGTGTTGCGCAGATCTTGCTTCATATGTGGCGTCAATTTGGTCTCAGACTAAAATATGTTTCAATATGTATCAAGCTTTGTGCTCGGTTTTTGGTAGCAATTTGCTGTTACTTTTTGTCGACAAGCTTTGGCAACAAACTCGAAGCCGAATGCGAACACAGTTGATGCCAA
>NW_018026492.1:0-1361 GCF_002006095.1 Pseudomyrmex gracilis
GGTCTGGCTCGCACGCTCGCTTGCTTGCAACTACTCGCTCGCTGTCACTGCCATCTCTCGGGCCTCTCGCACTTAGCGGGGAACGCGGTTCCTACATGAATGTTATGAAATATCCGTCTATTAGTTACATATTGTATAATGTGAATAATTCTACTAAAAACTATGGATGTTTTTAGACAGTAATGTGTAGATAGAAAGAATCCACTAATAATTTAAACTCCTACAAATACTCCAAGTAGGGATTGAAAATTTTTTATGTATGAGATATTTATGGGTAGTAACAAGTTTAAAATAGATGACTTGATATTTGTAAGTATATTTTTATTCATAATTACTTTTATGTAGATTAATAGATTTAATTGAGATAATTTTAATGGTTGAGAATATAGATAGAATAAGGAAAATTATGGAAATGGCAGATATTGAATTGTAGGGGTAAGTATAAATTTATTTAATATTGCAGAATATAGCAGATTAGAGTTGGGTAACCATGTTTATTTTTATAGATTTATTTATAGGTTGAGTTACTTTTCCAAAATTTATAAGTAAGATATATAAAAAAGAAATAGTAATAATAAAAAACGGCAAATAATAAATTAAAAATTAAAAACGCAAAAAGACCGGTAAGCCGCTGTAATCCACTGGTGAAGGTGGCAAAGAAAAATAAATAATTAATATAAATAATGTCTACTTAGACATACAGGACGTTTCGATCCAATTTATTGTGATCATCTTCAGCCAAACTTGTAAAGGCCGATGTACTGCAGACAAACAACAAGCCGCGAATCAGAGAATCAAAAACAAGGATAAGCGAAGATCAACGCTGTTATCTCCGCATCCCTGATTATGATGATTGACAAATTATCATAATTGACTCCCGTATTGAAACGCAGCAAACTGTGAGTCACACAGACACTCAACCGTTACATTCAACATAACAAATAACGATGATTTGGCTGAAGATGATCACAATAAATTGGATCGAAACGTCCTGTATGTCTAAGTAGACATTATTTATATTAATTATTTATTTTTATTTGCTACCTTCACCAGTGGATTACAGCGGCTTACCGGTCNTTTTGCGTTTTTAATAAAAAAGAAAATATAATAGCTATTAACCTAGTTTTTTAGTAAGTTTAAGATTGTTATTTTATTTGAAATGAGTCTTGAGAAGTATAGAAAGATAATGAGGACTTTTCTAATTATAATTAAAACTATATTAATTGAGTATAAAAGTTTTTTTAAGTATGGATGAGTTTATACAAATTAGTAATGAGTACAAAATTAATAGAAAAATACGATAAGTTGGATGAAAGTTATTTTATATCACAAGGATCATTGTTGTAATTATAAAGTGTTGT
>NW_018026493.1:0-1396 GCF_002006095.1 Pseudomyrmex gracilis
CTAATCTAAGTATACATAACTATTTTGTTAAGTTTTCGTTAAACAATTTTGAAAGAAAGAATTGTCTGGGCCTATTAAATTAACAAAGAGATTTGTAGTGAAACTAACAAGTAGACCCAGCAAAACTTTACTTTCCGTGATAAACAAAAAAAAAAGAAAAAAATTTTGTCTAAATAAAAAATATTTAATGCAAAACAACTTGGCTGCACCAAAAATTTCTCTACAGACAGACATATTTTACATGTGCACAAGTAAGTATCAGACAGCCGTGCATATAAGAATTTCAATTCATTATATTTTATTATATACTACAACAAATTTTTAAAAACTAAAAATTATATACTACAAAAAATTTTTAAAAACTAAAAATTATATACTACAAAAAATTTTTAAAAACTAAAAATATTTAATGTTAAAAAACTTGTCGCGGCTGCACTTCAAATAGTTAACTGAAATGTGTACATCAGACACATGCGTAAATCTGACATAATAAGTACTCAATACTGTTTTCTTTAAATAAACATAAAAGTGTCTTTTTTAAAGCATTCCTCTTATACAGAGTATGTATTAGGTTTCTATAAAAATAATAAGAGAAGAGAACACATGTACAATCAATTAATTATTGTCAACAAGAATTATAATTCTCTCTCTCTCTCTATAATATTCTAAATATTTTCTTAGTATTTCCCATTTACCCAACATATTATAATACTATATATATATATACTATCATATTTGCGAAATATATGATATACTTTTTAAGTAATATAAAGCTCGCGCGTGCGCATAGAACATGTCTATCTGCAGTTTGTAAATAATTTGCACGCGCACATAGATCATGTCTGTCTCTCGACCTTTGATGAAGCTGCGCCAAGTTTTTTAGCATTAAATATTTTTAGTTTTTAAAAAGTTTTTGTATTATATAATTTTTAGTTTTTAAAAAGTTAAACGAATGAATAGTCAAGGCTCGTAAAAAATTCAAACTAAGAATGAATAGGCTAATATGATTAAATAGGCCAATACGAGCCATTCCCAGGATGTTTTTCAGGAATAAGCGTGCATGTATATATATAAACTTACCTTTTTAAAAAAAAGTAAAAAATTGCGCCAAGTACACGCACAACACGTAATACTTTAAATTAAAATTCTAAACTCGAACTAGTATTTATTAAAAAATGTACATATTTTATTTTTAATATAAAACATTTTATTTCTAAAAAACCTACGTTACAAAAGAAGTGATATGAAAAAGTAGCACCAAATACACTCCGAGTACATTTAAAGAAAATAGTAAGAACACTATAAAAAAATAAANAGTATAAAATTATTATATATGTATCAATAGGTAGACTTTGCCTTTTGTAAAAAGTCGAAATATAAAAAATAATTAAGACAA
>NW_018026494.1:0-1404 GCF_002006095.1 Pseudomyrmex gracilis
TTCAATTGTTCATAACTTTTTTATTAACAACGAGCGACGGCTAAAATTTACGGATTGGTACTCAGGAAGGTGTCCTTGACAACATATGTCAAGCTCATTGAAATCGGAGGGGAGTGACCTTTTCTGTACATTTACCACCGCGTTTTATATTGCTCCATGGAGCCTTTGTTAAGAGAGCGATTGAGGCGTACCGCTTTCTTTGCACCATTCTTAATACGGCAATGCCTCAATATGTATCTACATGACATACTCTCTAAGTAAGATGGTGTCCACAATACAGATGTTTTCATCGTGATGTATATTTATACTTCACGGAACCGACTGTCCTGTAGGTATCGAGTATCTTTCAAACAAGCAAAATCGCAGATATCTTTCGACATCTCTTTTTTGTGACCGTATATAATGAGAATTCTTGTGTTCCAATTTTCATATTGTAAATGTTAGGATTATTGTCTTAAATATGGTAAGTCACCATAAGCTTGTACTTTATTTGTTAAATAGTAATATTTGTTGTCAAATATACCTTCTATCTTTTATTACACGCTATCAAAATATGAAATCCGTTTTTTGTTCTTTATATATATAAAAAAATATATCTACTTGATTTTCTTACTTATTATACGACTCATAATACTTGTCACTTTACTCCGTACATTAATAGTACGTGAATATTTCTACGTTTTAAATTTTTTTTTGCAGTGATGTAATTTGCAATGTGTGACATATTATATTAATGTAAGAATCGTCGTCACAGGTTGATTAAAAACTTGATTTATTCACAATTTTTATATCACTATTACAATTTTCACTTATTTTAGTATTCGCGACGCTTACAATAATTACTTAGACAAAATAATAGGTAAAACTGACCAACTGTATTTGACTGCTTGATTCTGACTGCCCGCCTCGGTTCGAGAGCGCGCTTTTATAGGGCCTGAGTTCTGCCAAGAAAGGTTCTGAAGTTTTTCTTATTTGGTAATATTCTAGAGCATTCTCGAATGTTCGAGAATAATCTAGAATGTTCTAGATTCGGCTGTGTGCTATGACAATCATTTCCTCGAAAGAGTGCCTTATATGGTACACTTTCTCCCTTGTGACCATCGTCTACCTTAGTCTAGTTGCTACGTGTAGATTCTAGAACTTTCCATGTTTATTTTAAGTATCATAAAAACTGACGGTTAGCGATAAAACCGTGACGCACCATCGACCCTTCGAAATACCTTACCATATAAGGCAATCTTTCGACACAAGAACCTTCCTTGGCCGAACTCAGGCCCTATAAAAGCGCGCCCTCGAACCGAGGCAGTCAGTCAGTCAGAATCAAGCAGTCAGTTACAGTCAATCATTTATCGTCACGTAGTTATTAGTAGTAAACTGTGTATTGTAAGCATAGTCGCGCAGTTA
>NW_018026495.1:0-1403 GCF_002006095.1 Pseudomyrmex gracilis
GTAGACTTACAACTTGTACTGTTTTGTTCTCTAGTAAATTCGATTTACCCATACGTTGCTGTTGCGTAGATAAGTTTTAAGCGACAAAAAATAAAGTAAACCCTGATATTGAAATTTTTGGCTTAAAATATTCAAAGAATTTCATTACAATCACTTTTTAGACTGATCGTCTAAAAAGGAGAGACTACGACGTTGCACAAATTGATTTGGACGAAATTTATAGGGTCGATAGATGACTATGTGGAGTATTGCAGGGTAAAGTAATAATATGCACTACTCAAGCATTTGCGAGAAAATCGAATTTGAAAATTTTGAGGTATCTTATGAGGATATGAAATAGGCCATTTAATCGAAGAGCGCGTAACGTAGCGGTAGCGTACTAGGTTAGTAGTGTCAACGCTGGTTCGAGTCTCAATATATATATATATATTTTTTTTTTAAGTTTATAATATAATTTAAATGTAAATAATACGTTTTTTTATTTATTTATTGCATGTTATAAAAGTGTATTTTTTGCATAAAAAATCCGTGATCTAAAAAATACAGTAAAAATAAATAAATTATTACTAATTGTGTTTTTAAAAAGCGAATAAATAATTGTACGTAACATGTAAAAATATATGCACCATATCTTATTTGTTTGAACTACATGGGACAATACATAATGCAGGATGATGCTTGTCATAAAAACAAGTGAAACAATAATTTTCACGACAGTGTGCACATCGTATAAACGCTGCAGTTTTACATTNACATGGCTTCTTTAAAATATCTATTGAAAACCATACTTTGTTGACATTTATAAATATCTCTCTGTCGTTTGTAAATTTGGAAGCAAACCATGCATATTGTAATATATTTTGAAAACTCGGAGCGGATAATTGATAATGTATGATTGAATGAATTTTTATTTTATTGCAGAATTGTTTGACTTTAATAGAACAAAATCGCGAAATAACATCTCGTGAAAATTGCATAAAAATTCATTCAATCATACAGAGAGATTGTAATTTCTCGTAATCTTTCTGATTGGTTACGCGTTACGTGTTACGCAAAAAATAACAGTGCATAAGATCGCACCCTTAAGAGCCGTCTACAATGGAGTTTTAAGAGAAAATGCTGAGCCGCTGGCAAAAGTCCGCTCAGCTGCTACTCAACCGCTACGCTATCGGGTAGGTGGCGCCATCTCTCAGGACCAAGTTAAACTAAAACAAGGATAGATAACATGAGAGAAACAAGGATAAACATATGTTTCTCTCTGACGCTTCTGCTAAAATTGTACTAATCGTATTTGGAATTTTTCTTGTCTCACAAGGCTTCAAAATCTTTTTTGAAGCACTCAAAATATTCGTCTATGTTTCTAGATTGGGATAAAGATATTTTTATCTGGATTTAAATAGCCA
>NW_018026496.1:0-1403 GCF_002006095.1 Pseudomyrmex gracilis
GCTCGCAGATGTCGTTCCTTTATTTTCGCGTAATGACGCGTACAACTGAGCGCTCTTCCAGATTGATCTTTTGTTTGTGTAGCAAAACGAAGGAAGGCCGGAACACAGGGGTTTTTTCACGATCCGGTCTTTTACAGTTATTCTTATAAAAGTTAGTATAGCGATAACTTGCTGAGTCCGCAGGATTCTTCTTTCCAGAGATGCGATGCCATCAAAATTATGCAACCTTATAGATGATAACAATTCAATTTTGCAGTTGTGACGTATAATTTTTAATTCAGATTACTGCGACCGTGGAATCAGTTGAAAGATAGATCGGAACTGTGAGTAGCATGCCAGATCATCTTGCATTTGTTGGATGTGTAACACCGTAACGGAAAGGTCGTACGTTGCTATTTTGAAAACATCTGCGAATATTTCCATGATTAAATAAAGTTTGTTGATATAATTATGTTTTCATAATTCAAAAAATACCAAAAATATTAATAGATTACACGGAAAAGATATCGCTTGAATGAGACGAGGACATCAAAATGTTATAATATCAACGCATTGTAGAAACAATATTACAATATATATTTTTGTACAATATGTTTGTTAATTTTTTATTACATTTATATATTGCTAAAATGAACAAATTTTAAATTATTCAAATATAAAATAAAATATAAATTACACAGACAAAGACAATTTTATACATATTACAAAAGTGACAAACCACCAGCTCTTCATTCTTATCTGCTTTTCTACAATTTGTATATGATTATTGTTACAGTATAAAATTGCATCTGTACGCTATCTATTCTACATTACTTTCTTAATGCAAGTATTTTATTCTTATTACATAGAAAACTGTATCCTTTTTTATTACACAGCAAAAAGACAAATGAAAAAGTCACATTACAATAAATCTTTTCTTTTTAAAAAACTAGAATGTATTGAGTACGATTAAAATTAACTATACAGTCAATTAATTTCATATTTTCAAATGAACGACTAATATCGCCGATATTGTTGAATGTTATGTGCACTGCTCAACGTAAAGATTGATCAGTCAGATTTTATAATTTTATTCATTTTTGTGTGTATATAGAATTAATTATACGCGACAATGCATATTTTATTTAAATTAAAAAAAAGATTTCATGGTTTTTATCAAAAACAATGTAGAAGCGATCATAATTATCATTACCACACTTTAAGCAGAAAGATCTTCCCATTCGGTTGGCTAAGTGTTATTATTACTACACTTTAAGCAGAAAGATCTTCCCATTCGGTTGGCTAAGTATTAAGATTACGGCACACAATGCGTAACTTTTGTGTTTATTGACATGTAGTACGATCGCCCGCTAAAAAATCAAACGTGATCTACAAAAAAAAATTAACCGATCATGTCAGATTGT
>NW_018026497.1:0-1403 GCF_002006095.1 Pseudomyrmex gracilis
CTTTTGTCTGAATAATAATTCCGTATCAACATCACACATTTTCTTTGATGTACACAATTTATTAGTCAAAATTGGAATAAATTGCGATCTTAAAGATTCTGCCGTTTCTTTATTATAAAATCTTAAATTGTTCTCAAAATCTTTGAAAACCTTTCACAATTTGCCATTATTAGTATTAGACATACTAAAATTTTCACCCAGTTGTAAAAATTCAATGACTTCACACGGTATTTCGCATGAAATTTAGATTGACAAACCAATTCTTCTTGATGTCAAAAAGAGAAATTGAAGTCAAATGGCTACTAAAATTGTTTGCGTTAATAACAACGTGATTATAGTCACTACAAGAAGAGCTAAATTTGTCAACCAAATTATAATTACGTTCTTTAAGGCATTGACCAGAATCATTATTTCTACAAGAACTTACACTACTTACACAATATAAAATGGGTTCAATTGAAGTAATGACATTGTTAAATTTATCATTTTTTATATCTTGTAGTTTTTTGTTAATGCTTAAAAATTGAGTTCTCTCGAACTTATCTTGAACATCATATTGTGTATTAAAGAAATTAATTAAAATACTATTAGGCAAATGTTCATGTAATGTTTTGTTCAAATTAGAAATGGTAGTCTTTACAAACCATAATTTTCTATGTGTGTCATGAATTTATTAGTAATAAATAGTACTAATATTATTAATTATTTTTTTTTACTTTTGCTATTCTTTGTACTTATTTCTTTTTCCTTATTTTTCTTTTTTGGAATTGCTCAAATCAAAAGTATAGATCGTTGCTTTTGAATGATTTGTTGTAAACATGTTTCTGTGTTTTGTCATTATGAATGACAGTTGTAAAGAATTGATATAACTGGGGATATCTTTATATATATTTACATTGTAAGGATAACACGTCAGTACACAGTTTCTTTCTTTTACCTATTAATATAAAAGTTGTTGTTTGTTTCAACTGTGTTTAATAATGCTGTAATCTTACGTGTTTTTTATTTTGCGTAAGTTTTTTTATTGTGTTTGAATTTTGTTGTTTGCTTTACAAAGAAGCTCTGCGCTCATTTATGTTAAATCATTTTTAGATAAATTTGTTTATCGGAAGATGGTCCTAATCAATTGACCGTAACGTCTGTTGTGTTTTATAATAAAAACAAGTACTGCTTTTCATACACTAACACATTGTATTTACTGCTTGTATCGGCCCTTTGATTCATGTTTTGACACTTTCACGAGCGAATTACGCGGATTAACTTTATTATTTTATTTTATAAGGTTTATTATTTTAATATAAATTAATCTTTGTATTTACTATTAAAAATATAAAATCAAAAATAATTACTTACCATTAAACTTTATATTTAATAGAATATCTTATAGTATATAAAATTTATTA
>NW_018026498.1:0-1400 GCF_002006095.1 Pseudomyrmex gracilis
CTCACTCACTCACTCACTCACTCACTCACTCTCTCTCTCTTTCTCTCTCTCTCTCTTTCTCTCTCTCTTGCTCTTTCTCTCTCTTTCGCTCTGTCGCTCTCTTTTGTTGTACCGCTACGACGGTACTGGATTCTTTCCACAGGATCTTTCCGTTTGGATTCGGGGAGAAGTAACTTCACCTTGCTCAACAGTTTAATAAACTTTATTTGACGATTTAGCTTCTTAATACAAGTACGACGACTCGGCGATAGCTCTCGAACTTCTGCTCTCAACTCTGTCACATCACTTCTTATACCACCGAATTGAGAGCATCACCTTGTCCTATCATAAACAACGTTGCGCGAGTTGATCGCGCAACTCGCTCATCCTTGCTTGATCAGCTCTCGGAGACGAATCTGCCGTCCTTGCTGATCAAGCAACACTCTCTTCTTACAATACACTTAACTATGTCAATCCACCATACGTGATTATCTTACGCTTTAACTTCTTAATTTCCACGTATGTGACCTTATACTAATTACACCTTTCTTTACAAACTTCCTAACACGACTATTATCTCACTATACTTGATTTCCCAACACTTTCTTTCTCTCTTTAAGACAGTTTACGAGAGAAAATAAGAGGCAAAGAGAAAAAGAAATAGAGACAGACAGACAGACACACGCACATACACACACACACACACACACACACTCTCTCTCTCTCTCTCTCTCTCTCTCGCTCTTTCTCTCTTTTTCGCTCTCTCGCTTTCTTTCTTTCTCTCTTTCTCTCTCTCTCTCTCTCTCGTTTTCTTGCTCTCCTGCTCTCTTTCTCTCTCTCTTGCTTTCTCGCTCTCTCTTTCTCTTTAATTAATAGTTTTAGCAGGATTTTTATAAGTTATTTATTTAATACTACAATAAACATAATATTTGAGAAATTGGAAAAAACAAAACAGTTAAACCTAAAACATACAATAAACAATTCTAACAAAAAATCCAAAATAATATTAACACAAATCTTCAGAAGAAATCTTCAGATCAACAAACCTGGGTCATTCCTAAAACTAACATATTTCTTAATTAAAAAAATATATTTTCAGTTAGCAACAATATACTTACCTTCCTGAAGTATCTCCTTCTCCTCCAATTATATTGGGCAGCCGACAATCAAAATAAAAATTGCTGCCGAGCTGCACCAGCTCTAGTTCCTCGCGGTCTCGTAATGGGTCTGTGATCTGGAAAAATATGAAATAAAGAAGTATATATGTATATATTGTTACGTCCGCAGTGGCGGTTCAGCTCTGTCGCCGGTCTCCGCGATTCGCACTCACACCCGCGGCCAAGAAAGGACGCGGTTTCTCGTTAAAGAACTTTATTACAACTCGAAATACAACGATAATTATAGAATACAGAACCAGATGT
>NW_018026499.1:0-1401 GCF_002006095.1 Pseudomyrmex gracilis
AATTAATTCATATGCATCGGCACAATGACAATATTTAGAAAATAAGAATTCTAAATATTTTATAAACGTGTACATTTTTAAATTTGGAAGTATTAAATGATCATCATTTTTCATATTTGTTAACAGAGCTGCCGGAAAAGGGCTACACGCCNCAGGATTAGTAAATACGTCCTTACATATATCACATTTTATGAACTTCAATATGTAGTTCGATAAATATCCTGTTGTATAATAGACAATACAATCTGTAATTTCTGGTCGATAATAATCGTGTTCCATCAATAAATCATCAAAAGTCCACTCGCTATAATTTATAGCATGATTTAATTTTTCTTTTAATTTTGATACTGACTTTGTGTTGGATTTTTGATATAATTGTTTTATATCAGATATNGAGATTAAAGGTTTAGATTCTACTGTAAGTGAACAGTTTCCATAACGAGGAGGTTTGAGAATGCTAGAAGTACTTAAAATTTTATATAACTGAAGAAAAGTAGCGGTTCCAGGATGATCGTTNGATCCTGCTGCTTGTCTTACGGAGCCAAAAAATCTCTATAGAAGATAAAATAGAAAAATATTTATGTAAACAACAAAAAATGTATCTAAAAAATATTCTGCAGAAAATAAATTTTTAGAATTGTTGCAAAAACTTACATATTTAATTAAAAATATATACATACATACATATACATATAAATATATTTGTTTATATGTATATATATACGTATATGCATATATGTGTGTGCAATCAAATATATAATTTTTTGTAATTTTTTATTAATTATTATGTTAACATAATAATTAAGCTAAATATTGAAAATTTACTTTAAATAAAAATTATTACTTCTTTATAATAAAGATTATTCCTTTTTATAATATTCTCAAAAAATTANTTATAAAAACTTGTTATNATCATAAGTTATAATGATTATGAGTGTTATGTAAATACTTATCTGTTTTAATTAAAAACTACAAAAAAAACTTTTTCTTCTATTTCAGCTTTTGTATATATTATTATTTTTCAAAAATGTCGTATTTTTTACTGTTCTTCAATTATTATAAAAAAACTGATACTTACTTATATATACAATGTTTGATAAAGATTTTGCTAACGCTTGTGAGCGGATAGAGTGTAGCAAATTGTAAGCAGAAAACGTCTTAATCATTTTTTCCAATAATTATTGTATAAGATGGTCTAGGCAAGCAAAATTTTTTAAAATTACTATTGTTGTGCTCTCCGTCACAACGAATTCTTTTGACGGGATAGGCAGCAGGTACAGGGAGAAAAGTCCTCTCGTTTAATATTTAAACGAAGTTTATTACTTTTAAATACAATTCTTCTTTTCGGTACGACGACGTACGGACTAATTCTGACGCTGTCGTCTCGCAGCTTCCTTTTAT
>NW_018026500.1:0-1400 GCF_002006095.1 Pseudomyrmex gracilis
GTGTGACCGAAACGTCTATTTATCGAATAAAGACAACTTTTTATACACGACCAACCTGTATTTTACTGCTCGTATCGGCCTTTCGACTGTTTTTTGACTATTTCACGAGCGATTGATTGATATTATATTTATAAACTGCGATGCGATGACAATTAAATAAATATAGAAAAACTTATTTAAAACTACCATATTTCCTATACATAAGATAAAATTGCAATTACAAATTTTAAAACCAATGAAATTACTAAAGAATCGAGATCAGAAAAATATACTTGCCATATCCAGTTTTACAAAAGTGCTCGTAAATATCATATATAATGTTTTTAAGAAAAATTTTTTTGTACACGTTACTAACACAACTAGTAGCAACGTACAATAAAAAGAAAAATATTTTCCAAGATTTAATAAGCAAGATAATAGCAGTTTGACAACTAACCCCGTTTCACAACTAGCCCCGGTCTCCCCTATATAATATTTAATTAAGTAACACCTTGATAAATATTGTGAATTTTGTAAAATGATACATAATGTTTTGGTTTACATTGATCCAATCTAACTTCACACTTCGACTTTGTTAAAACGTTAAATAAACAATTTGCAAGAACATTCCAAACTTCAATCAGTTGTCCTCATTTTGAGAAAAAATGTTTAATATACATTTATATTTAAAAACTTTGATTTTGATTAATATGCATACTTGTGCTTTTTTTAAAACATCGGGATGTATTTTGTATCCGTCAATGAATGTTTGTGCAACACCAAGAACAAAGAAGATCGTGTTTTGTTTGATTATCGTGTAAAATAGCTTCATGGAATCGACGTCGCCATATTGAAAATCATCGATGATAATCACCCATAGTTCTTTAAAACAGCTTTTCATCAGCTTCAGCAGGAACTTGCGCAACATTTTGCGTTTTTCTTTATTTGGTAGCGTTTTGTAGCGCTTGTCCATCGGAAAATGAACGCTGAAGGGCTGATTAAGAACGCAGAGAAACTCGGGTTGACGCACATGTCTCAGATGTAATAGTAATTTGTCTTCACGCTCTTGTAACGTAGAAGCAATAGAAAAGCCTAACGGCACGGAGAAGATCAGATGAATCAAACTGTAAGAAGCCTATGTTAAAAAAAAAGAATTAGTTGTTATTTGTTCCAGATACTGCTGACAAGGAGGGGGCACGATGTGTGACCAATCGATTTCACTGGGACTTTTTGTATCGATAGGTCACTATGCCAAGTGTTACGGGGTACACGCATAAGACGCACTACTCAAACGTTTGCGAGAAAATTGCAATTAAAAATTTTCGAGTGACATAAGTAGATATAAAAGAGAGCGTTTTATCGAAGAACGCGTGGCGTAGCGTTAGCGCGCTAGACTAGTGTTAGCGGTAAGAACGCTGCTG
>NW_018026501.1:0-1399 GCF_002006095.1 Pseudomyrmex gracilis
AACGATATCTGAGAGTGAATATGCACACGCTGTAAACATCTGGCAACGATTCTCTATACGTACGTTAGGTGAATACAGCGATTTATATTTAAAGACTGATGTTTTATTATTGGCCGATATATTTGAAAATTTTCGAGAAAGTTGTATTCGAAGTTACGGATTAAATCACGCGCATTATTATACTTTATCTGGTTACACGTGGGACGCTATGCTAAAACACACAGGCATAACGTTCGACCTGCTCACAGATGTTGATATGGTTATGTTTATAAATATGTTTATCGAACGCGCGGTATACGTGGTGGTCTTAGCCAGTGCAGCGCAAGATATGCGCACGCGAATAACAAGTACTTGCAGACATACGACTCATCAAAACCAACGTCGTATCTCATGTACTTTAATATAAATAACTTGTGCGGCTGGGCAATGTGTCAGCCATTACCGTATGCCGCATTCCAATGGGTGGACAACATCTAGAGTGTCGACGTGATGTCTGTGACAGCAACCTCAGATATCGGTAACATCTTTGAAGTCGACCTCGAATATCCTCGCGAACTGCATAACGCGCACGCTGACCTACCGTTCTGCCCGACGCGCAATAAAACTGGCATGCGACAAGAGAAGCTACTCGCAACACTACACGATAAATCGCGTTATATTATTCACTAACGTGCCCTGCAACAATGTGTGCGACACGATCTTCGTATTACAAAGATTCACCGCATATTACAGTTTGCGCAATCTCCGTGGCTCCGCAGTTACATCGAATTAAATACACAATTTCGAATGCTTGCTACCAACGACTTTGAGAAAAATTTGTACAAATTGATGAATAACGCAGTTTTTGGCAAAACTATGGAAAATGTACAAAATAATGACATAAATGTAGACATAACACTTGTAACAAAGTGGGATGGACTCAGAAACACGCTTATTTTTGCAATGTTTACATATCGAAATAATATGTTTATTTTATATGAAAGAACAATTTTTTCCGCAAAAGTAGGCTTTTATCAGACTGTTACGTTGTACATAGTCTATCTTCTTGGCGCCAGCTCTGCGATTATTTTATACCAAAATGCGCATGAAACTAAAAAGTACAAAACGTATTAAATTATAAAATTCGCTCGCAATATTAACAATAAGTAAGTAAGAATAGAAAAATATAACAAGGTCTGTTTTCGAGGGGCGTGTTCCGTTTGACCACAGTACGATTCGACACCGATCGATTCGACACCAAATTATTGGACACCAGATTATTCGACACGAAATTATTCGACACCGTACGATTCGACACGAAATTCTTCGACACCGATTTATTCGACACCGTACGATTCGACACAGAACAAGCACTATGCATCGTGACAATTACTAATAGTAGCAACACAGGTTAGGGTTA
>NW_018026502.1:0-1382 GCF_002006095.1 Pseudomyrmex gracilis
GTAATCAGAAGGAGAAGCTATCCTCTGAATTTGCCGTACGTAAAGTTTGGTTGGACGATTTCTACCAGAAATCTATTAAATTGCGAGTAAGTTCGTAGTAAAACGCGACTAGACCGAACGAATTAAAAAAAAAATTACACGCTTGAAATTGACTAAAAGCCATCGGATTCGGGTTTCTTTTGTTACCGGATTAACTAATTAACACCTGAAAGAATCTTTTAGGATATTTTTCATAACGTAATTCGTTTAATTAATTTGTTTAATCGGTCGTGTAAAAGTACCATCTTAGCGGCTCTCGAACTACTGTGAGTCTTCGTCTGAAAGTAATTTCAGAGTATATTTTGCGTACGACTGGATAAAAACCGTCGTTAAATTTTGAATTTTGGTTAATAATAACACTGTTTGTGCTTGTCGTTGCTTTGCCTGTTTGTTTATTGATTTAACATTGTACTTTATTGATTGTTTATATTGCTTGACCAATTTGAAAGTCTCTGTCTCTGCAAACGGTTAAATAATTTGAAAACTTTGGCTGNCGGAAAAAGACCGAGTAAATATCGGACACGCGAAACTTGTTGACGTTATCGGAATCGTTGGGTCGATTCGGTCGAAGAAAATATCGCTGAAATCTTGTTGTTCTCTCGGGGACAAAAACAGCTGGTACGAATCGATCAAAACAACCTTGATCGAAGGCCGTNGTTGATAATAACGATTCTTGTTATTGATTCTTGTTGAATACAAAAATATCGACGCCCGAACGGCAAATAGAAACGAGATTTTTGATACACGGGGAAATATTATTTGAAAGAACTGGACTTATAATATTCAATATAGTATTATAATATTTACTATATTATTATATTAATATTTAATACAACCGGTATAAAAATTTATTTCTTGTGGATGCTATCGATTTTTGAATTTTATTTTTGCTGAAATAATTGGAGTTGTCGGATTCGAGTGCGTGTTATCGGTTAATTTTCCGTATAGCTAATTATTAATTAATTAACCGGGGCGTAATCAACGTTTCTTTTTTTTCGCTACCATGGAGAAGACAGACGGGAGTGAAAGTACGGAATTCTCAATCGACAGAATTGCATCGTACAGTCGGGAGCAATTGATCGACGAATTGCGACGTCGACAATTGCCAACGGACGTAACGGAATCGTTATTAGCCGCTCGTTTGTTGGTGCATGAATCGGATGCACAAAGTACTGCGTTACCACGACCGTCGGGGGCGGGAGCGTTAGCCGCGGATTTTCCTCCGACTAATGCAACCACGTCGCAGGGACCGATGCATGATCATGGGCGAGCGGGAGTAGATGCAAATTCTACCGTTTATGATTACTCTAATCATTCGGCAGGGGATACCGCTCGCGCACAGC
>NW_018026503.1:0-1398 GCF_002006095.1 Pseudomyrmex gracilis
CAATAATTTCCTTTTTATTTTTTATTTCTGAATTATGTTTAGAAATGTAAATGTATAGCTTGTCTCCGAGATAATATTCGTTAATAACTGCCAATAATTTGGTAACTTCTTCTTGATCGTGTATAACATTTAGGTGATGATCATTTTCGGTAAGAAAATCGTGTAATTGAATGCTCATTTGTCGGTGAGTTGCATGAGGTGAAATGTAGATTTCGTGTTCTCTTGTGATTTCAGGTGGGGTTTCAATATAGAGTATAGTCTTGTTGGTGAGTTTGCCGACTTGATTTTTGGCTATAATTTGCTTTTGAATCACCGGTCGAGAAGATTCTGGTCGTCTGGAGGAGCAGGGACTAGGAGATCTTGAGTTGTGAGAAGGTGTAGTTCTTGGGGGAGGAGAATCCGGATTTTTAGGGATAGGAGTTAGAGGTGTGCCGTCAATAATTATTTTTGCTCTATTTTCTAGNTCGTGTTCTTCGATAATTGAATCGATTAGTTGTCTTGTCTTTTCGTTCATAAGTCCTCGGATAGTCAGTGTCCATTTGGAAGGATTTGTGTCAGTGTCTTCGATGATTGGGATAACATAGGCTCGGAAAAGATTAGGAGTAATGGATTCTGGATCAAGAGTTTGCCAGCCTGAAACAGGATTTTNACTAATTGCTATTTTAATATTAAAATTTTCTCTTTCTATTTCTGTAATAATTCTCTGAATTTCATCGAAGTTTTCCTGAGTTTTGTCTACGTTTTCCGACTCGATTGTGTTAACCGGGATGCGTGAGAGCGCGTCAGCGTTTGTATTCGTTTTTCCCGATTTATAAATGATCTCGTAGTTAAATTCTTCTAATTTTAATCTCCATCTCATTAATCTTGAATTCGGATCTTTAACGTTCATTANCCAGATTAGAGGTTTATGGTCTGTCACGATTTTAAATTTTCTACCGAATAGATATTGTCTGAAATGTTTTGTTGCCCATACAATTGCCAGAAGCTCTTTTTCGGTTGTACTATAACGCGTTTCGGCTTTGTTTAGTGTTCTAGAGGCAAAAGCCAGTGGCTTATCTTTGCCTATTTCCCCTTGTGAGAGTATTGCCCCAATCGCTTCGTTAGACGCGTCTGTGGTTAGGACAAAAGGTTCATTCCAATCAGGATATGAGAGTACAGGTTTTGATGTTAATTTATTTTTTAATAACTCGAAAGCATGTTGTTGTTCATTCGTCCATTTGAAATCTGAGGATTTTTGAAGAAGTCGTGTGAGTGGTTTTGCAATTTTGGAGAAATCTTTAATGAATTTACGATAGTATCCAACGAGTCCAAGGAATTGTTTTATTTCTTTCGGATTTTTGGGAACTGGATATGTTTGGACTTTCTCAATTCTTTTTGGATTAGGTTGTACGCCGCGTT
>NW_018026504.1:0-1338 GCF_002006095.1 Pseudomyrmex gracilis
GCAATAAAAAACAAAGTTGTTAAGTGCAAGTCTTGTGTCAAACTTTTTTACCATCCGGGATGTGTATATAAACATAGAGTTTATGATAGAAACCGAGAATTGGTGCAATGTGCTGGTCCGTTTGAAAAATTTTTTGTTGAAAACGGTCAAGAAACAAGAATGAAGAAAGCTCCGACGACGACGNGGAGCAGCAGAGATAGGACAGGATCTACATAATCTATAGGTTCTGCGGGATCATTTACGGCACCGAGCAGTGGAAATAAATTATCAGGAATGAGTGGATCGACTGGCATTGATATAAAAATAGATTATCTTATAAAAACTGTGAAAGAAATCAAAGATGAAACAACCTGTAAGAAAGAAATTATAATGATTAAAGAGATAGTTCGAGAGAGAGAGAGAGAGAGAGAGAGAGAGAGAGAGAGAAGAATTGGGAAACGTTAAACACGAACTGGAAAATCTAAGAAGAATGACACAGGGAGTAGTGCGCGAACCAGCGTCAGGAACGAGAAGAAGCTACAGTGAAGCAGTCAAAGAAATGAAGAGAGAAAATATTATAATTGTGAAGCCAAAATTGGAACAGGAAAGTGAAACCACAAAAAAATTAATAAAAGAAAAAGTGAATATTAAGAACATGGCGATGGAAGTAACGAAATTAAGAAAAGGAAGCAAGGGAACTGTAATAATGGGATGTGAAACTGGAGAGGAAGTAAACAAGTTGAAGGAAACACACAGTTCAAGCTAAACTAGGAGAAAATTTTAAAGAAGTGGAATCACCACAATCAAAGCNGAAATTAAAAATTAATTATGTAGGGATAGAAGAAATAAATTTAAATGATGATAAACTTATATCTACNATAAAAAGGCAGAATAAAATGGATACAATGAATATACAAATAGTGAAAAAAATAATTAAAGAAAAGAAAAATAATAACCAATCTAAAAAACAAGAAAGTGAAAAAGGATCAATAATATTAGAAACAGATGATGAAACACACGAGTTGATTNTGAAGAAAAGTAAGCTAAATATAGGATGGAAGAAATGTCCTGTATTTAATCAAGTTAGTGTTAAAAGATGTTTTAAATGCTGAGGTTATTATCACGTAGCTAAAAACTGTGTGAGAGACGAGACATGTCACAAATGTGCAGGAAATCACAACTCGAGTGACTGCTTAGCGACAAAAAAGAAGTGTGTAAATTGTATGTTCAAAATTCGAACATACAACCTAAAAATAAATGACGAGCACGACGCTCTCAGTATGGAATGTCCAACATTTAAGAGAGCATTACAAGAAGAGAAGAGGAGAGCTGGCTGGAAGGACACTAAATAGCAACTAC
>NW_018026505.1:0-1398 GCF_002006095.1 Pseudomyrmex gracilis
ATTTTGGCTTCACTTTGGCGATAATTTGGCCTCGCTTTGCTTGTGGCAGACTCTGTCATCATTTTGGTCGCATTTTGACATTTCACATGTTGACAGACATGGTTAACAAACCATATCCTACTGAGGACACAGATGGATATGGTTCTGTGACCGAAATGTTTGCTGGGTAAAAAATAGATAGATCTTTACTTAAATACAAGTTACAATTTTTTAACAATTGTTTTAACAAACATATTATTATACTTAATTGTAGGTGTACTTTACACTGTTTAACAAAAACGCACTATTTTTCTTTAGTTGTACTTTACAATTTTCTTCTATTCATTTCTCCTTTTTAAATAACATCTTTCATTGTTCTTTGGTCCGCTTGCCTCTTTTCTATGCATATTTGCGGTTATTTTTTTGGCGTTAAAAACGCCAATAAAATTAGTAGTCCCTTCGATTATCTCCTATTCCTAGTGTTCATCTATCCCTAAAAATGAGATAAATGGACACTACAGTGCAGTTTTTTACACAAGAAAGTATTTGACAAATCTTACATAGGAAGTCTTTAAAAATGTTTTAAATTGATAAAATATATCAAAAAACTTATGTAAATATGTATCTAATTGAACGTTCTACAAACAAAAATTGGTGAGCTAGAATTTTTCACACTTATCTTGTACCGGAGCCGCCGTGTTACGCGCGGCTTGCCCGGCCTTCCGCCTGCCGGACAGCTCGGTCAGACCAGGATTCGGGTAAGGGGAAGAAAGAGATTGCGACACGTTTGGTTATTTCTGTAATACAATGATTCTATATTCTTGAAACTTTTGACTATGTACAAGGTTTAAACGTCGCGGGGCACTAAGCCCTTACAGACTGGCGGTTCGCGGCTGTGATTGGCGCGCGCAAACTATTGCGAGTCGGTCTCGGCCGACGCGGTAACGGAACGGAATCTTATCTACTAAGGAGGGAGGGCCGCAAATATGTACAACGAAGGGTTTCCGGTTACGGGAACGCGGGTACGCGTGATGGCGTCGGTGGCGCGGTGCGCGGACGCGTAGGGTCGCGGTACGACGTGATGCACGCGATCGGCGGGTCAGGTTTGCTACCAAGTAGCGAGAAATGTCCAGATAAGCCGTGAGACCGGCTGTTCCGGCGAGCCTTGAGAACGGCTATTGCTGGGCCGTGAGAACGGCCGAGGGGACGGTCGGTGTATCTGGGCCAATGCTCCGGGTACGGTCGGTACGGGAACCTTCCGAGTCAACATCTCGGAGAGGCAGGATCGGCTACCCGAGTCAACACCTCGGGGGGATGTCGGTCAGGATTCCTCCCGAGTCAACACCTCGGGAGGAAGGAACGGTGATTCCGAGTCAACACCTCGGAGATCGGAACAGGCGTTTTCCGAGTCAGCACCTC
>NW_018026506.1:0-1395 GCF_002006095.1 Pseudomyrmex gracilis
AGTTTCTGAAGTCAAATAATGATGAAACATAAATATCTATTTCAAAAAGAGAGTAAACTCTAAATTTTCTGTGATATCGTTTCTTCAAGCACACAAAAGAATAAATAATTCTTGCTATTCAGTTCATTTGTCTTGACTAAATTCTTCTGCTAAAGTCAGTTGTAAATAAAATGTTGGCGTCCATTTCAAAACGAGAGCNAAGACTACTTCTTGTTTTCGACAAATTGTATCCTAAAATATGTAGAAAAGCACTGAAGTAATCTACTCGAGTCTTGCTATTCATATATTATATATATGTATGCATATAAGTTGTATAATTAACACCGTTTTCATTATAAATTAAATTTAAGTTTAAAATAATAAAAACATTCTTTTCTAAGGCATTATATTTTTTATACAGGGTAGTTAACAAGTATCGGTACTGCAAAAAATCTTGAAAACTAGACATTTTATGAAAAAAGATTTCANATAAAAGTTGTTGGGCTTAAAAAAATGTATTTATCAATTGTATCAGTGTGACTTTGGAAAGCGCCACTAAAGTCAAATCAAGAACACATTAATTTTTTCAAATAGAACATTCTACTTTTAATTGCAGATTCTTATAGCTTAATTCAAGAACTTAATTCTTATAGCTTAAATCAAGAACTTTCCAAAACATTACAATAAAGATTATTTTCATTAAGCAGTTTTTGGTATGAAAGTTGAATATTAGACTACCCCGGAACTTTTTCTACGAAGATGATTTTGATCAAAACGAATTTTGTGAGCAACTAATGCAGAGAATTGACAAAGAATTTAATTTCTTAGGCAACATAGTTATTTCAGATAAAGCAACATTTGAAATGAATGATAACGTCAATAAATAATGTTAATACCGGCGATACTCTAATTCAACCCTCATAAGTCAAAAAGTACTTAATAAAAATAAACTATTATAGTGTCTTAAAAAGCTCTTAAATTAAGCTTTAAGAATTTGCAATAAAAAGTAGAGTGGTCCACTCAAAAAAAAAAATCAAGGTAACCTTGTCCTGACCTTGGGAATGTCATTCAAATTGATAAAATTAGTAACTATCCTTTAAAACTCTACAACTTTTATCTGAAACACTTCTTTGTAACATGCTTAGTTTTCAAGATTTTTCGCGGTATCGGTACTTTTATATCCTGTATATATATGTACATACTACCATGATCAAAAAATAACCGGAATTTATTCATAAAAAAAGTACATGTTTATTCTTCAAAATTCAAGTCGTCCCCTTCAAAGTAGTCCCCGTCGGCTGCGATGCACTTGTGCCAGCGTTTGATCCACCCCTCGAAGCTTTTCTGGAAGTTGGTTTTTGGTATAGCCATTAGTGCCTCCAGCGATTTTAGCTTTATTGCCTCCACACTCTCAAA
>NW_018026507.1:0-1395 GCF_002006095.1 Pseudomyrmex gracilis
CAACGAATATAAACAAACTCGCTCGACTCTCTCGCAGCAGGACTTCCGTGTCCACTGTAGAGAGAGAGATATGGAAAACGACGCGTTTACTGTTGCGTCACACCACAGCCCGACCGTATCCATGGGCCAGGACGTAACAATATACTGTGACGTTTTTCGGTGTTTTTACTGATTTCTCGCGTTTTCCCGCCCGAAACGGAAGTGCGAAATCGGGACACGGACGGAAGTCCGCGAGATCGAGAACGTCTGTATCGGCAGGAAAGAAAAGGGTGGTCACACGAGCACACCACTGAGCCGAGCCAATGGATCCTTTGGTGGAATTTCGGGCGCCAGACGCGTTACCGCGTCAAAATTTGCATCGCTCGACACAACGGGCCGACTAGCTGTATGAGAACAGAGAGGGGTTGGGTCTATTGTCTTTAAGTAACAGGCTGTCCCTCTTAGGATGGAAAGAAAGGGCGCGAAAAAGGTAGAGGCGTAAGCAGGCGCTAGTGTGTTTCGGTTAACAAATTTATTAATATGAGATTACAGAATGGTAAATAAAGAAAAAGAAATATGAAATCCACGAAGTGAGAATAACGAAAAAGAAAGATAATATAAAAGAATGGTAAATAAAGAAAAGGAAATTTTAAAAATAGAAGAGAGCTTAAACACGCGCGCGTACGGAAAAGCACTAGCAGAAGATATTACACAGCCATTAATATGAACAGAAAGCAAACACGCAAGATAGCAGAATACGCCGCCATGTCGCGCGGCCGAGGCAAGATATTAAACAGAGTCGAACGATTAATGAATCGACAGCGGTAGAACCGCGTTTCGTTGCCCGAATCGCTAGGGGTGGCTCTTTACAATGCTGGCGGTGAAATTGCGCAAATGCACGGCCCACCCACGGCGAAAAAGCTTTCGTTGGTTTATTTTTGCAGGAAGCACCTTAAGCAAAAAGCAAGCGGGGTCGAAGAGACGCGCAGCGCTCTCCGTGAGAGTTCCGCCGGGCAACGCGATTTCATGCAAAATCGACGATTAATACGACAGCTCTAAGAGTCTCGCAAATGCAAAGTCGATACGACAGCACTGCGGATCTCGCGCCGTAAAACCGATACGACAGCCGTACCAATCTCGGTACCGCAAAATCGATGCGATAGCACGCGATGTAGCAGTGCAAAACGATACATGCAAGGCGACAATAACAAGCAAAAAAACAAGAATAGAATTACCAAAGTTACAACCAAAAATCTTACAAACTAAGAAGAAAGACAAAGGGCCAATAAGAACCTAAACACGGATGTTTTATTGTGTGGGAAATACTAAGGATTTATTATAATAAACATCAACGTGTGTGGAAAATATTTAGGATTTATTATAATAAATATCGTTCACTAAGAAAACGTAACGTTT
>NW_018026508.1:0-1394 GCF_002006095.1 Pseudomyrmex gracilis
CTATACTTTCTTGCTTACTTTGTTCTATCTCTCTCTCTCTGTGAAAAAATGAATTAAATCTAAGTAGATCTAAATTAATAGATTAAATCTACCAAGATAAAAAAAGCGGAAAAATAGATCTAAGTAACTCCAAATAGATATAAAGTAAATAATAAGATGTAAATAGATATAAGTAGATTTATGTAAATGCACACTTTTATTTATTATTAGATGTACCTTATATCTACCCAAATTTATTATATTAGATCAACTCAGATCTGTTCAGATCTGAACAGATCTAACAATAAGTAGATTTAATTAACTTAGATCTACTCAGATTTAATTCATTTTTTCACGGAAAAAGAGAGAGAACAAAATAAGCAAGAAAGTATAGAGATATGTATATTCTTACCAATTATATCTGTTCTTTTTATTGCTGTTAACCACATTTCTGAAAAATAAATAATATTAATATTAATAACTACTAAGAATAATTACTACTAAATATTATACTGCTAATAATACTACTAATATTCTAGATTTAATCATCACTATACTAGTATACTATACTAATTAATTTAAATTAATATAAATAATAAATAATAACTAAATAATGCCCTAAATAACGTAAAAAAATTATATTGTTGCGCTCGCGGCGCACGATCCGGCTACGTAACCGAGCTGCGCGATTCGCGTAACCGTCCGCGGAAATGAGAGAACGCGGCTTCTTAATTAACAATTTATTATAGTTCAAATTACAATGATAATTATAAAGAATCCAATCGGATTCATGAATACGACGTGACAGAACTCGCGACCGCGATCCTTCTTCTCTTTCAACAACCGTCGTCGCCCGGCAACCGACAGCCGCGCCGAGCACGCGCCGTTCACGTGATATCCGCGGCACACACGCGGTGTCCGCCGCGTAACAATATTAAATAAAAACTATCGACAATAATCACGATAAAATCAACACAATCACCAGTAACACCACAATCACTAGTAATCACCACAATACAACCTTTATAAAGTTGATTAAATAATAAATTTTAGCACAAT
This sequence comes from Pseudomyrmex gracilis, assembly GCF_002006095.1. Classification (NCBI taxonomy): domain Eukaryota; kingdom Metazoa; phylum Arthropoda; class Insecta; order Hymenoptera; family Formicidae; genus Pseudomyrmex; species Pseudomyrmex gracilis. The sequence goes on from NW_018026508.1 coordinate 1,039, forward strand.
ATACTGCACAATACACAGTAAAAGAAACAACAAAAATATAGCAATATGTAACAGAATCCACATATCACAATACTTTAATGCACTTTCATGCACTTTCATGCACTTTCATGCACTTTAATGGCACTCAGTGACTTGTAGGCAAGGGGAGAAGAGAGGAAAAGAGAGAAACCGACTGTGCTGCCGCCTGGCCTAGGTCACCTCCGAAATGAACTACCAGAGAGAAGCCTGAGACAGTGATGAAAGTTTTGGCAGGCTAGCACCAAGAGCACCGAGGTGGTGGGGGCACGCACACAGCGAGAACCGCCGTCCGTGTGCGTGACGTCACGCTCGGCTGTTCGGCTCGTGGAAGAGTGCAG
>NW_018026509.1:0-1298 GCF_002006095.1 Pseudomyrmex gracilis
AAAAAACCGCTTTTGGAAAAACCGTGGAATTAAATACAAAGCGGGCGATTATGTNCGTGTTAGTAGAGCTAAAGTAGCCTTCGAGAAAGGATATGAAGCAAAGTAGAGCGAAGAGATATTTAAAATTTATCGCGTGCTAACGTGGCGCAAACCCCCAGTGTATGAATTGTGCNATTTAGCGGATGAAGTTATAGATGGAATTTTTTATGAACAGGAATTAGTTCCGGTTAACAAAAANTTGAGAAAAGAAGTATTTATTGTTGATCGTGTGATAAAAAGTAAAGGTCGCGGTCCTAATAAGCAATTATTAGTTAGCTGGCAAGGCTATCCNTCTAAATTTGACTCCTGGATTCCGGCCACGAGTTTACATTCCCTTCAGCAAGATGAACGATCAATTTCTCATGGTTCTTCCGAGCAATAGTAGTATGCGTTATTTTCCTGATAACACTACCTCTTGCTTTACTACCAAATTGCCGAATCAAATAGATTTGCGTGGAAGATGGGAAGTTGCGCTCACTGAGATTCAATTTCCTTCTAGTTTTTTACATTTACGTGCGGATAAATCCCTAATAACAAGCGTGAATACTCTTCCTAATGGCGACGTTTCATCAGTTAAAATTCCGATATCGTCAGGGATTTATTCTACAGAAGCCGATCTTATAGAAGCTATTTATCTATCATGCTCTCGTGCAAAAGCGCATTTCAGATGGATACTAAATTCGAGGCGTGGTAATAAAGCTACTATAATGCTTACTTGTGAAGAAGGGCATTGCGAGCAGATTCATAGTGTAAAGCTTAGCGATAATTTACGGCGTATACTCGGATTTGAGTCAACCTCTGNTAATACAGCTTTCGTAATAGATAGAAGCACTGGTTCGGAGAGTTTTGAGCCAGTCAGCCTAGTCCGCTGTATCCCCAACAAGTTATTTGTTTATTGCGACATTTGCGAACCATACATAACTGGAGATGTGCTATCGCCGCTTCTTCGAATAGTTTCTAACGATACTTCGAATAATTATACAAGTATGGTTCTAATCAAGTAAAACATTACTCTCCTGGAAATTACATTCCACTTCGTAAAACAAATTTCCGTGTGATAGAAATAGATATAAGAGATCAGCGGGGTGAGCGTATTCCATTCGAATTTGGAACGCTGACGGCGACATTACACTTTAGACGTTTATTTAATTAAAAAGCCATCCGTTATGACGCAATATCAAGAAGGGTGACACTCTATTGACCACAGTACGATTCGACACAGATTTATTCGACACCAAATTATTCGACACCGTACGATT
>NW_018026510.1:0-1394 GCF_002006095.1 Pseudomyrmex gracilis
GCTATAACCAATATAGAAGTTCTTAGAAACCATCGCGTAATTATTAAACCCGGGTGGAAATTAATAAAAATTACTAAGCCAAAAGTGGTGTATCCGGCAACGATTCCGCCATCAGACCCGCGGTTTAAGGTTTATATAAAGAAAAGACGAGAAACGTTGTATTCGAAAAGGGGAATTAATAATAACTAACTTTACTATTCTTTAAAGTATTCGAGTTAGTAATTCCGCCGGTAACAACACGGCAGTCAATAACTGTCGGTAACAACACGGCAGTCGGTAACTGTCGGTAAACACACGGCAGTCGGTAACTGTCGGTAACCACACGGCAGTCGATAACGGCCGGTAACCACACGGCAGTCGATAACTGTCGGTAACCACACGGCAGTCGATATCTGTCGATAACCACAGTCAGGAATCAACCACCAGTCGATAACAGTTAGTCCAGTCATCAATTCCCGATCAAAATCCTCATTCTCCGCCCCGGTAAAGCCAGGACGGCTGACCATAAAGGGAGAACGTACGTTCGACAAGAGTAAACGGTATCGTCGAACCGTGACCTTGAACACTCGGACGTAACAGCGGTAACCGTGCGGGCTGGCAGAAACAAAGGTGGCGTCGAGTGANCGAGTGGGTGGAAAACACGTTGCACCAGCCGCCTAGTGCCGACGTTGGATACCCCGTTATAATTAATAACGAAAGGGTAGATCTAAATCTCAAAATCCGAAAGTGGGAAAGGCTAATCCCCGTAAATACCACTCACTGATATTACACAGTGACATTGCCAAAGACCGACCCGCGATATCGCGTATATCAAAAAAANCTTATATGTAAGACATTACCTGCCCCTCCTGTAATTACCTTGGAGTAAAATAAATGTGTATTCGAGTTCGACAACCTCCGTTGAATGGTTCAATCATTTACCTGACCGCCAATTTCAACCACTGGCAGAAATATAATTTAGGCCGTTGTCGAAAAGTATCGGGATATCAACGTTACGGAGATAATAGAGTCTATTGTTCGTATTGTATGTACGAGATAGACATCGGGCGTTATTGCACTGTTTTTGAAACACACGGTGTGCTCATCGGAAACCGTCCTGACATCATCCGTTGCGCTCGGTGTAATACTAGTATAACCACAATATTACCGAGTGTACGCGACTGCGAGGAATGCCATAACTGTTACCTATTGTTCTTAGCGGAACATACCGACGATTTCTACGAACTTTCAGATCCGAGCATATTGCTCATTTCCGAGGAAGAAATCTGATGAACCCCTTTCAAATCTTGTGCAAACGAGTTCGCGCCGTAATACAATCGTGGACTGACGACATCTATTGTACGTCGTGCGCTGATAGTATTCCGTCAGGAGAACCGCGAGACAAAATCGATTAT
>NW_018026511.1:0-1394 GCF_002006095.1 Pseudomyrmex gracilis
CCATGATGATACATCATCAGCCAAGAAGCTGCTGATCTTGCGAGTAGACTCCACGAGAAGGGACTTCCAAAAATGTAATGCGAGAGAACAGTGCCCTTTCGCAATACCGCTACTTCCTTGACAATAAATCTTTTTCCGACTACAAATCCTTGCAGGTCTACGTCGGCACAGCCATGTTGACGTAATCGTGTGACCAACAAAAGACAAATGCTATCTATCGTAAAATACTGTCGCTCTTAAACGATTTTCAGATTATAGAGGGGAGAAACGCTGATGTTGCAGTTTATGTAATTTTGCGCACTACGTTGGTTAACGGATTGTATTCAATAACACGATCGTGCAAAATGAGACAATAGGCTGTAGTATTTGCTGGTATATTTTCTTTGCAATCGAATTCAATTCGCACATCGACGGTTGCACTTTTGACCGCCTCGTTTTGATGCAAACAATCAATGACCACTTAAGGCCCACATTGCAAAAAGTTGGAAATCGTGAGAAACGGTACGACAACACCACATCCGTAATATGGTTTACGAAAATGTGTGTACATATTGTACAGAACGGCATATTATTTTCTATCGAAATCTAAATGCAAGTTGTCATAAGGATAGAATTCAGAATTGGGATAAAGTTTTACGTTGGTCAACTGACAGTGATCGAATCGGGTGACATTTGCTGACATATCGTTTCTTCGAGCAGTCTGTAGCGCAAATATGACGTATCTCGGTTTCTCAAGTTGTGTCGCCGTTTTTACGGCCCACGAGTGTTTAGTCGTGCTTTGTAATAATGGAAACTCATAGAGATCCCACAAGCGGAAACTCATGGTCAAATACCGTCTGCTTTCCAGAGTTCGTAGCAGCGAGAGCTTCGTGACATCGTTCAATACTACATGTGGCATTNGCCATTGCACTTTGAATAATTCAATGTTTCCTTTCAATGCCTCACGATCTACTTGAGAGATTGCTGTTATGCAGTTTTGGTCGTTGCGCGATCGTATTAAAATTAGTTCATGACGTGCATTGATAATCGTATGCTTGTAGTCCTCGCAAAATCCCAATAACATGCTGAGAGGTACGCAGAAACTAAAGTAACTATCTACGTCTGTATGTTGTGTAATATCCCATCCAGCATTTTTCATGGTCATGCTTTTATCATGTGTTAGCGATACATAGTTTTTGATCGTGCTGGTTATCCCAACGTTTCTATTACGATCAATCTCCACACCATTAAGTTTATAGCGAATCTCATCGAACATAAAAACTACACAATTATTACCCAGAAATACTTCTTCTTCGTCTTTCGTTGTTAACGTCAGTTTTCCTTCGACGTAAAGAAAACTTTGACAAGGTAAAGTGTACAAGTCCTGCTGTTGTATAGGTATGCGTATCTCATCA
>NW_018026512.1:0-1393 GCF_002006095.1 Pseudomyrmex gracilis
GTCCGAGAGAGGTTGGTCAACCGGGGCAATTTTATCAAAGGCTTTACGAAAGTTCTCTAGGTCAAGGCAGTTTCTATTGCCCTCGTCTCTTGGCTTGTTACGGGCGCAAGAGAATGCCTTGATAGTGTTCCACACGGACCCGATATCCGAGTTTGCATGCAAGGANCCACAATACCTACGAAAGGCCAGGCGTTTCTTTTTCCTTAGAGCCTTGGACACCTCATTAGCAACTCGACAGTAGTTATCCAAGTTTTCTAAGTTAGGATGTGAGCGAAACTGCGCAAAGGCAGTCCTTTTTTGGGCATAGATGTCAGAACAGGATGCATCCCACCAAGGAGTGGGGGGTTTTCTAGAAGCCCTTGAAGAGGTTATACGAGTAGCTCCTGCGTGCAGGAGAGAGTTATCAACAAGATCAATAAGTTTGGAATAGGCAGTATTCACATCCTCCGTAGGGTCTAGAGGAGGGAGAGTGGCAACCCCTTCTTGGCATTTGGTTTGGAACTCTTCCCAGCGTACCTGTTTCACAGAGTAGTAGGGCCGACAGGGAATGCGACCTGAATACCTGTCGGAGATTGTGGTTACCACAGGGAAATGGTCACTGCCGTAATGAAACTCGCATACGGCCCAGGTACAGAGAGGTGCGAGTACTTCGGAGACTATGGTTAGGTCTATCGCAGAAGATCTAGAAAGATCCGCGGAGGTCCATGTGTTGCTGCCGTTGTTTAGAACTACCCAAGGGGAGTTAATTAATGCATGTTCTAAGTTTTTCCCTTCTCTATTCGAGAGAGGGGGTGTACTGCACCACAAGGGACTTTTCCCGTTGAAGTCGCCGCAGATGATCGCCGGTTGGTGATTGGCACTTAAGGTGAAAAAATTTTTCCAGAAATCAGCCGCTGTATAGTTTACAGAAGCTCTAGGAGGGCTGTATAATGAGAAGACATGGAGAGATTGAGAGTTCGGAAGGAACAATTCAACCATTGCGAGTTCAACGTGGTTGTCTTTACAAAGGTTTATCAACTGAGGAATCTCCGGGATACGGAATTTGATATGTTTATTTATTGCTATGGCAACTCCTCCACCTCTACGGTTGCGGTCTTGTGATATGATTTCGTGGTTAGGCAAGGTGACAATAGAGTTGCCATCGAGGTGTGTTTCGCAAAAGGATGCTACATCAGCTTTGCAGTCCTGGAGTAGTAGACGGGCCGCATCGAGATTACGGACCAAGGATCTGCAATTTCATTGGATTAAGGTTAAAGATTTCATGGTGTGTAAAATTCGACTCTAAGATTATTGGGTACCATAGAGGTACTTTTGTAATTCTGTAATGATATTTGTCATGTCTGTGTTGCTGAGCTGAGAGGGGTTTGTATTGGGGGTGACTTTTAGTTTCTGA
>NW_018026513.1:0-1393 GCF_002006095.1 Pseudomyrmex gracilis
CGCGTGTAAGAGGTCGGATATAACAAAGATGGTTTACATCTTGACGCGAACTGCAAATGTTACAAAACACGACGCCGCATTCGTGCCTCGCACCCGCTGTTCTGTACAAACGCCCGCAATTGTCACAAAATTACAAAGCGCTGCACACGCTCACGCGACCGTCTCCGTACGATTTTTCGGCTCGGTGACGCTCGAAACACTCGCGTCCGTAAAACATTCTTTTACATTGCTCGCATCGAATTAATTCTACTTTTTCTGTTTCGCACGACGGCACACCGCGACAACGCGGACATTTATGCGAGCATCAATGAACTCCTCGTTTGGGACGATAAGGCAGGTTCTTAGGAATGCAATATCCCCTGCTCCCCGCCGCCGCTCTTAAATTTAAAATCGGGCAATAGTGACGCGAACCCTAGCAATAAAGAATATTTAATCGTAGCAAGGATTCGCGTCCGAGAGAGGCAAGCAACGCACCACCGTCGTACAACGGTTTTCCGCCTTTCGCGAAAGTAGACGAGGCGTAAACAATTATAGCTAACCGCTCCCCGGCAAGGTACCGTTGAAATCGCTCAATTTCCCCAATGCCACAGCCCTCCTCCGGAATTGTGACGCCTGCTCTCTCCACCAACTCCTGTGCCCATTGGCGGTGTAAGGAGGAGTTCGAACGTCTCATTGCATTCCATCGCTCATGTAGCTCGCCCGTGCGGGTGTTACCTCGTTCGAGGTATACCCGTGCGGCAACGAGTGAGCGAGAAAAACAGAGGTTGTCGCTATTTGTTATTGAAAGAATCGAGCGTTTCTCGATTCCTTCCGCGCCCAAAGGACGGCCTCTTTTGCCCGACGGTGAGTGGACGGTGCATACGCGTATCGTAAACGACGTAGCGATGTCTATCCCTCCGTTACTTTGCGCAACCGAACTCACGAGAGACCAAATATTCTCGTGAGTCAAGTCACGCGCAGGACGAAAAGAAAGACCCGCTGCACCGTTTGTCAAAGTCGGGTAGTCGAACCACACCCCAACCTAATCATTCGGCTCCGATAAATTTGTCGCGTATCTGTGAATTTCGCGAAATGCATCCTCCACCCATTCTACTATTTCAGCACCAGGCTGAATTTCACGGATCTCAAATGTCGCCTCTCTTCCTATTACCCCGAATTTCTTAAATCTACGCGCGTTTTCCGTCCGTAATACAATACATGTATAATAATTATTATTATTATTATTTTCACCGATCTGTTCGATTGTTGCGTCAACGGCAACACTGTCGGGGGTGGCGGGAATAGCACTGCTGCCGGTGTAACGCTCGGCGGTGATGTCGTCGCTGTTGCTTCTCTCGGCAGCGCTGTCGGGGGTGACGGGAGTAGCACTGGTGCTGCCGGTGTAACGCTCGAC
>NW_018026514.1:0-1359 GCF_002006095.1 Pseudomyrmex gracilis
CATTTAGCCATTGCTGAAATGCTCACATGTGACGTCACGTAGATGATATTATCTTTGCTTCACCTCGACTCGTGGATTCATATCTACAGGCCGTGTCTATAAGTATATATGGTCTAAGGCAGCACTAGTAGCCCATATAAATATGGCTGAAGGTTGTTTAGAGCATATATGTAATACTCCTATATTGCTAGTACGGTGCCGACCTGAAGCTCACCGTTACGGTGCAGACAATATAGTAGCCTCTCTCTCCAGCTTCTTTGTGCGCATGCGGAAAACATTCAAGCACGTTTGGGCATTTCTCTTTCTCGCGTTCTTTCCAATGCTTTGTCTCGCTCGCACTCACTTGGTAGATGTGCCTGCGCATAATGACGCTTGACCATCTATGCCCATATGTGGATTTCGTGCGTCTCCCTTTCTCGGGCCTCGTGCCTCTCATTGCGAAGATACGCGACTAGCAATATAGGAGTATTACATATATGGTTTAAAGGTCGAACTCCCCCCGCACTATGGCTTCACTCCCCGCGCTTATACTATCCTTTAATGCTCCCTCTTTTATCTCCATGCCTCTTAATCTCTTTCACTCTTCTTCACCCCCACTATTTTTCTATTCCCACTTTTTCACTACTATTCTATCAATCAGCGAAGACTTCTTTTTCCCCCATTACTTCGCTAGACAAAGATGAGACTACTGTTCAACACCAGCTGTCTCTGGCTGCGTTCGTTTTTTACTGGCAGTACTGGCAGTACTGAAAATTTCGTTCTGTTTTAGCTGGCAGCGCGCTGCGATAGCATCCTAGTCTTAGACCCATATATGTAATACTCCTATATGGCTAGTTGAGCAAGTTTTCCATAAGCGGGACTTGTCCCAACACTGAAGGATAGAAGATAGATGCTTATTGGCTCTCCAAGAAAGAGTAGGAGGAGTGTTCGATGATTGGTAATGCGCAAGCGTTGCGGGAAAATTTCGAGGTTATACTTCACGTCACATGTGCTATAGATTTTCAGTACTGGCAGTGAATATCGGAACGCAGTCAATATAAGCATTATGGATACATGTCACGCATGCGCTTTTGAACAAACTGAACAGTGATAAAGAGAGTAGAGCATTGTCTGCACCGTAGTGTTGGGACCGCGCTGAGAGCTCAACTAGCCATATAGAAGTATTACATATATGGTTAAACCATATATACTTATAAACACGGCTTCAGACAACTATCTTGAAGCAAAGATAATATCATCTACATGACGTCACATGTGGGCAAAGCAAAGGCGCGTTTATAGACGGCTTCAGATAACTGCCTTGAAGATAAGATAATATCATCTACGAGGCCGCGTTTAACCGAACAATGCCCACATGTG
>NW_018026515.1:0-1323 GCF_002006095.1 Pseudomyrmex gracilis
CGGTGTCGAATCGTACTGTGGTCAATAGAGTATCACCCGAATGTACCATTCAAATTCCTATATATTTGAGTAGTACAATCGTCTGTCATTTGACTATTCTATGGCATACTGAACATGTAGGCAAGTCTGTTGATTGTACACTTTCTGACATCTCACAGCGTGTACCTTACAAACTCATACTTATTTCGAAGGTACAAACGTTCTACATTACACTTTCTGTTTCAACACTGCATGTACCATTCAAATTCGTATATATTTGAGAAGTACAAACGTCTGTCATTTTACAATCTTATGGCATAAGAAACATGTAGACAAACCTGTTGATTGTACACTTTCTGACATCTCACAGTTTGTACCTTACAAATTTATCCTTATTTGGAAGGTACAAACGTTCTACATTACAATTTCTGTTTCAACAGTGTATGTACCGTTCAACTTCGCATATATTTAAGAAGTACAATCGTTTGTCATTTCACAATCCTATGGCATAATAAACATGTAGGCAAATCTGTTGATTGTACACTTTCTGACATTAAACAGTTTGTATCTTACAAATTTATCCTTATTTCGAAGGTACAAACGTTCTACATTACACTGTCTGTTTTAACAGTGTATGTACCATTCAAATTCGTATATATTTGAGAAGTACAATCGTCTGTCGTTTCATTGTCCTATGGCATAATAAACATGTAGCAAACCTGTTAATTGTACACTTTCTGACATATCACAGTTTGTACCTTACAAATTCATACTTATTTGAAAGGTACAAACGTTCTACATTACACTTTTTGTTTCAACAGTGTATGTACCATGCAAATTTGTATATATGTGTATGTAGAATTCAAATTTGTATATATTTGTATGTTCCATTTAAATTCATATATATATATACGAATTTGAATGGTACATACACTGTCGAAACAGAAAGTGTAATGTAGAAAGTTTGTACTTTCGAAATAAGGATGAACTGGTAAGGTACAAACTGTGATATGTCAGAAAGTGTACAATTAACAGGTTTGCTACATGTTTATTATGCCATAGAACAGTGAAACGACAGACGATTGTACTTCTCAAATATATACGAATTTGAATGGTACTTACACTGTTGAAACAGAAAGTAATTATGTTACAAAATATTGCACTAAAATTGTAATTTGCAATTATACAGATATATTTTAGGAAATAGATGTAAAAACATTGATCTTTTATAAAATATCTGTAGGTGTTTGCAAAATTAGTTTCCAAATACTATTTCGGCAAAAGAATAACGATATGGCGAATCATCTTAGCAGTATATTTGCAAAATTAATTTCAAAAAAGAAT
>NW_018026516.1:0-1391 GCF_002006095.1 Pseudomyrmex gracilis
CGCGCCCTTATTGGCTTACATTTAATAATTCATATCTCAATAAATATTGCCAATTTTGCAAAATGGTAAATAACTTTTCTGTTCAGAATGACCCGATCTACCTACACACGGCGGCTTTATAGTTCGTTGTCAGACACCCTGTATATATACCATTTATATCATTGTGATGATTTTTATTGTGTGCTTCACATTTTTCTTATCTTTCGTTCTTAAATTTTTTTAATGAAATTACTTTAATAATAACAGTTTTAGTAGACTAAAATGGTTAATTTATAGATTTATATCATTTAATTTAATATATTATGTATTGTTAGATTGAGTGTCTGTTCAGTTTATTGGTGTAGTATTATTACTTTCTTTTATGGAAATATTATATAGTACGGTTTATATAAAGGATAATGATACATTATCTCACTTTTATATATTAGTAAATTTGTTTATTTTATCACTAGTTTTAATAATGTTAAGTCCAAATTTAGATAGTATTTTATTAGGGTGGAATGATTTAGGTTTAATTTCTTATTGTTTAGTACATTATTCTACTACTTATTTTTCATACATTTCTGGTATAGTACCTGTTTTATCTAACTAGGTTGGTGATGTAAGGTTATTAATGTGTATTGGGTTTATATTATTATATGGAGAATGAAATATATTTATAGTACGCAATAAAATGTGTTAATTATATTAATAATTTTTATTGTGGCCATTACTAAAAGGGCTCAAATTCCCTTTTCTTATTAATTATCTCAAGCTATATCAGCTCCTACATTTGTTTCTTCTTTAGGGTACTCTTTAGTTACTTCTGGGGTGTATTTATTTTAATTCAATTTAATAGATTGTTAATAATAACCTGATTCTTACATTTATTGTATATTATTTCTTTACTACCTATATTTATAGCTGGTTTAATAGCTTATTTTGAATGTGATTTCATAAAGATTACTGCTATATCAACTTCACGGCAGCTGGAGTTAATAAGAATAATTTTAAATCTGAGATATAAGTATGTATCATTTTTTTATTTAGAAATGCATGCTAGTTTTAAGTCATTAATGTTTTTGTGTGCTGGATCTATAATTTATTTAATATCAAATAATCAAGATATTTGTTTCTATGGAAAAATAACTGAATTTATTCCGATTNTTATAATAAGATTTTATATTTCTAGAATTTCTTTATGTGGAGTTTTTTAGTCGAATTTTATTCTAAATATTTAATTAAAGATGAGTGAAAATAAGCTCAGAAGAAGAATGCAAAAAGTAAGACTTCAGATATAATAGAATCATATTTAGTTGCAATCCATTATACACTCATAAAGTAGAAAAGCCTTGGTATGTGGACTCACGGGTTACATCACGTCATCATTGTACAATCATTACAGATGATTG
>NW_018026517.1:0-1389 GCF_002006095.1 Pseudomyrmex gracilis
GAACAAACTGAACAGTGATAAAGAGTAATAAAGAGAGTAGAGCATTGTCTGCACCGTAGTGTTGGGACCGCGCTGAGAGCTCAACTAGCCATATAGAAGTATTACATATATGGTATTTCCACAAAAGTGGAACTCAAAGGCCGGTCTACATTAAACGCAAGTATCAGATCTCGTGGAATTGACCAATTGCAGAGTCAAATCAGCCAATCGACCAACGTGATTGATCAGTTCCACAAGACCTGCGACTTGAGTTTCAAGGAGAACGGCCTTTGAGTTCCACTTTTGTGGAAATACAGCTAAAACCAGCGGCTGAAACCGTCGTAAAAAATTACAATAAGATGGCCGCTCTCAGGTTTCTCTCTGTACGTACCATACGATCGCCAAAAATCGCCTATAATAGACGGAACATTCGTATAAGAGGAGCTGAAGCTTCGTTAAAAGAAACAGAAATAGTCGTGGAGTAGTTCTCTTCTTTTCTAGAAGTGAGTTGATTGGTCGCGGGAGTGGCTGAGAGCAACGAAGGCCGTTTTCCTTTTAGGAGACACAGTCGACACAAGTCGACACAAAAGTCATTCTGTCTTCGTTCAGTATTCAGTGAGAAACAAAGACAGAATGACTCTTGTGTCGACTTGTGTCGACTGTGTCTCCTAAAAGGAAAACGGCCGAAGATAAACGTCCGAGAGTCAGTTGAGAGAGAGTGATAGTGAGAGGTGATAGCACGCATGTAGCATGTATAGACTTGTTGAAAGACTTGGCAGAACAACTTGGCGCTAACAATTAACACTAACAATTAGTAGACTATATGCGCTTAAGGTGATTGGTCCCCCACCGCTTTTATTGTAAGAGAGAGAGAGAGAGACAACTACTCCAGCACTATCTCTGTTTTTTAATGTTGTCTTCAAGGCTGAGCCTGGATCCTCATGCAGACACTGGCGCTTTAGCACCAGCGCTCAAGCGCTGTTTCAACTGTTGAGCAAAGTTAATGAGAGCTGTCAATCCTCATGACAGCTTCGGTGCTTTAGCGGATCCTGCATGAGAATTCAGCCTGGGCTGTGTTCAGTTAAGCAAGATGGAACAAACTAATGCAGGAAATGCAGGAAATACAGGAATTGGAACTAATGAAACTAATGAAAGAAGTGAAGATAGTGAAAAAAAAGAAGGTTGGCTCCCCTGATCTGTTGCGGAACATGTGTAGTGGCAAAATTGGAACCGAAACAATTCTTTAAGAGCCGTCTACAATGAAGAGTTGTAGGCCGTAACCTTTGACTATATAAGTATGGACTGCTAGTTCCCCCCACTTTTCCCATTTAAGCAATGTATAAGCAGCGTAGGTAACATAGATAAGAAATAGGCACCGCCTTTGGGCCAAAAAGCGGGAAATTCAAATAT
>NW_018026518.1:0-1394 GCF_002006095.1 Pseudomyrmex gracilis
CTGTGTTTTACTGTGAGGTATACTATTCGTTTAATTTATTAAATTTCTTCTGGGAGGATTAATTTTTATTCTTTGTGATACATAAGTACTTGTAACTGGGGAATAAATTTGTATATATTTATTTTATTGATTATAAGAGTGATTTTTGGGTTATTAATGTGTCGAGTTATATTCCGTGATATTTCTTCTGTGTATTTAAATATTCTATTAAAAATGATTAACTTAAAATNATGGTTAACTGGTATTGTTGTTGGGATAATAATATATTTTTATAATTTTTTAAAATTTAATTTTTTGTTTATTGTATTAGATCTTTATAAGAACTTATAAGTTTTTGTTATATCTGTAAACTGTTAATATTTTATTATTATAGGTCAATAGATTTTGATAAAATTTGAAGTAAATTTACATTAAAGTCGATAGTTTAAGATATTTTAAAAAGATTTAAAATAATTAAAATNAAACTATTTAGTTTATTTATATGTAGTTGCATTAGTGTTATTTATTTAGTTATCGGTATTAATATTTAATTTGTATGTAATTTTAATAACTTATATAATAAAAATTAGTATTGAAAAATTAGAAAAATATTAAAATATTTATAAATGGATCTTATACTGTAAATTAGTATATACTTATAACTAATAGTTAAATATATTAATACTTTTATAGTAAAAATATAACGTTTAATTTTAACTTTATATGTTTTATAAAATAAGAGATACATAGATTTAAACCTATAGTTATCAAGGTAGCAGCTTGATTTTACTTATCTCAATTTAATTGTGTACAGTAAATTGGACAAAAAGGCGTAGTAACAAGAAAAATTATTTTAATAGATTTATTACCAATAAATTACTTCTCATTTGTTTTTAGTTACAATCTTTTTCTCTGATTATTTGCTAATTTTTTCTTAGGTCGAAATTAAGTGTATACAAATTACTTTATAAGAAGGTACAAAAATGGTTAAGTTTCAATTTTTAATTGCACTTTAGAAATTAAAATTTAACTAATACCTAATTTAATTGTTGAAGTTTTTGTTCGATAATTTGTTTAAGGTACTCAAAGAAAAAGCCTAAAAGTAAGATTGTGATAAAAAATAGTATGATTAAAATAATAATAAAAATTTTAAAGTTTTTTAATACTAGAAGTACCGGTAATAACAGTCAAATTTCTTCATCAAATTCTAGAAGTATCACACTAATTTAAAAAAATTGTCTTCTTAAAGGAATACGACTAATAGATAAGGGATCAAATTTACATTCGACAGAGGACTTTTTTTACGTGAGTGGAATTTTTTGTTACTAGTAGATTAATCGTTACTAGAGCTATGGAAATAGCTAATATGATTATTACTATAGTAATTATAGTAAACATTTAATATTTATATTAGT
>NW_018026519.1:0-1343 GCF_002006095.1 Pseudomyrmex gracilis
ATTATTACGAGTGAGAGCAATGTGAGTCTTTACAAATTGTTATCTGGGTAACACACATTAGTTTTCAAAATGCAGAAAACTTTTCAACAACTATTACTGTGACAAAGTTGCCATTCGATTGCCGATATATTGCTCACAACTTCTGAAATCATGGCTCATGTATTGCTGACTCAATTGCCATACACATTGATTACAACAATTGTTCCACTGTTGCTCGACAATAAAACTCAGCATATTGATACTGAACTGACAAAACCATTTTTGTCGCATAAAATGAAAAACAACATAACGACATTTTATGAGCAACTTAATCTATACAACGATGTGCTTTATATTGAGTTTTCACGTTTGGTTATCTGGGTTATATTTAATATATGGTCTAATAGTATAAAACTGTGGTTGATTTCGCAAATTTCTGAGCATTGTCCAAAAATTAATCCAGGTCGATTTATTCAGATTATTATTTGATTTAATCGGCCTGGGATAAAATTTACTTTCATTCTTAGGGATGGAACAGTTCATGAGCGAATTACATCTGTAGATGTGGGTCATAATCGAATAAGGTATTTCAAAAAAATAATGCAGCAGTTGTCAACATCTAATAGGTGAAAAGAGAAATTGTTTTTGTTTAATATAAACGAATCAAATTCTATGTTTATAATTTCAGAATATTTGTACGATCAGAATCATTAGTGACCTAGAACTTTAATGGTTATGTTGTTTATTACTATTTTATCTGTAAGATATAGAGTTTTAATAAATGGAATAACAATAAAACTTAGTGTAATTATAAGGACAATATAGTTTATAAGAATTCAATAATGTTTTGTTGTAGAAAAAATTGATTAGAAAGATTATTGTATCAGAATGATAATATAATTAGAAACCTTAAANTTGTACTAAAATTTAAACCTATTATTGTGAAGTCATAGAAAAAAATGATTATATCGTAGATAAGAGTAGTAGAATTTTGAAGACCTATAATTTGTGTATTAATTTTTAATAAAAATTTAGATTTTATATATGGTATTTAACACCCTGGCACTTATTCTGCTATATTAAATTAATTTATTGAAGAAATTCATTNTAACTATAAAACATAAGAGACTAGGATTGCAGTCGTTTAATACATGAATTTTGGTGGAATATAGAAATAATTTTTTGTGTGGATGCTAAAGATTCTCAAATGCAAGCAAGTAAAATTAGTCTTATAATTGAAATAAGTAAACCTATTGATGAAATAATAATTCATGAAACAAATGTCTTATGGTAATCTCTGTATCGGCAAGATATTTCTCTAAGTCCTAAGAAATGTTGAAAAAAGAGGTTATATTGACACCAGT
>NW_018026520.1:0-1338 GCF_002006095.1 Pseudomyrmex gracilis
CTGTTAAAGAGAGAAAGAATGTTAGTATATTTATTATCGTGATTTGTTTAACCTGGAAGTGTATTAGAAACATTTTTGCATTTTGATTTTATTCGTTTTTTTTTAATTCGGCTAATGTGATCATTGATCTGGCAGTGAAGGCATTAAGTGCCGTTTGTTAGGTTGTTGCAGATGTGCGTGAGTTTTTCTTTTCTGTCCTTTGTTTTTATGTCTCGGTGGCGCCGGCTACTGCTGTGCCCCATCCAAGGTTCAGCAAGTCTTTGTCGGCCTTGAGGTATTTGGTCATGCATCCCCGGCANTGAACTGCCGAACGGATTCGAATAATGGTTAGCCCACAGATGGTGCACTTCCGTTGGCAATAAACGGAGTCCTTGTGCACTAGGTTATGAGGCGGCANGATTATGTATTCTTTTTGCTGTTCTTCTGTGAGATTGAGGTAGCATCTTTGACAGATCTTGTAATTATTGACGTTGCACTGGAAGATAGGTCCCGTAGCAGGAGTGATGCAGCGAAGCTTCCTTTGATAGTTACTTCTCAGGTAGTCGTTCTCTGACATCTCTCCGCGAGCGGTTGACATCGGTTGACGCTGTATTTTTGCCATCTAGATGCTGTAATCGATGATCACACTGTACAGATCGCGGTTTTAATTCCATGAGGTTAATTGTGTTTTTACTCGGTTTCTATTACACTTATACTTATTCTGGTAGCGCGGTTGCACTTGCAGAAGCGAGTGTCAGGAATAGGTCAGTGCGACCACAATAAATTTTTCGAAGGAGGCAATTTCTGCTCTGGTCTAGTTTTATTGTTAGTTGAGATGCTGTTATAATGTTTTCCAGTACAATATAGTGATTCTGGTCGTTTATGGTCTCTGTTATACGTTTTAATCGGATATGCGCGTATTGACTAACCTAATTTAATCTAATGAATATACGTATTTTACGTAAGAGAAAGAAAAAAATATAAACAGAACTGATATAAGGTTTTGTTTTATTTTAACAAGTTACTATTATTATTTGTTTAGTTGATTAGTTTGCATGCAATAATAATTGTTGTTATTGTTGTTGTTATATTATTTACTTAATTTATGTCTAAGTGAGGAATAGGGGTGCTCATGCATATGTTACGTCCTAGGCTTACGGTAACGGTCGGGCCCTTGAGGAGTGACGCAACCGACACACGACACTTATGTGTCAACTTCCGGCACAGTGACCCAGAGAGATTCGAGCGTCAAGTGCGCGGGTCGAGCGAGATTTCGGTGTCGTAAACAAGCCAACGAGTGTTTCTCGCTATAGCTTGTTCATCGGCGTCCCGCTCGTCGGTTCCTTTTTCGAGTCTTAG
>NW_018026521.1:0-1389 GCF_002006095.1 Pseudomyrmex gracilis
CGTAGCTTTTAAACGGTTTGTTGTAAACATGTTTCTGTGTTTTGTCATTGTAAATGACAGATTTAGAAAATTGATATAAGTGGGGATATCTTTATATATATTTACATTCTATGGATTACACGTCAGTACACAATTTTTTTTTTGTTATTCATCTTTATATAAGTTGTTGTGTGTTTCAACTGTGTTTAATAATGCTGTGATCTTACTAATTTTTTATTTTGCGTAAGTTTTTTCATTGTGTTTGATTTCTGTTGGTTGTTTTACAAAGAAGCTTTGNGCTTATTTATATTAAATTTTTTTTAGATTAATTTGTTTCACTGAAGAAGATTTTAACTAATGGACCAAAACGTTTATTGTGTTTTTTAATTAAAAAAATACTGTTTTTCATACACTGAAACCTTGTATTTACTAATTGTATCGGTCTTTTGATTCATTTTTTGACACTTTCACGAGCGAATTGTGGATTAAATTTATTATTTTATTTTATAATGTTTATTACTTTAATATATATTAACTATAATAAATATAACTCTAATAAATTTACTATTTGTGACTTCTATTAAAAATATAAAATTAAAGAACCTTAATTAACATTAAAATTAATATTTTAATAGACTATCTTATAGTATACAAAATTTATTAACCCTATAATTATAAACTTTATTTATAAATCATTGAAAGCATTTGCATAAATATAATTAACATAATATCTTATTTTATATAATGTAAACATTTACAAAATTTTANTTATTATTAATTATAGATAATAATATTTAAATACATATAATAAAAAAAAATCATGATGTTATTAATATCTATAAAATAAAATTGTAAAAAGTAAATTATTTATATATTTTATTGAATTAAGAAATAAATATTCTACTAAATTACTTACGCAAGGTANTAAGTTAAGTAGAATATAAATTGAATTTTTATTTAATAATTAGTTTTGTAATTATAATATAAATAAAAANTAAGTTTTAATAATGCTGTCAATATTAATATTAATATGTTCATATGTAATAGTAATTTATTNTGATAAACAATTAGTGCCAGCAGTTGCGGTCAAACTAACTCTTTTAAATTACTTAATGATTAGTTGTATATATAATGATTACATATATTGAATAAAAGTATAATTTTTATATTTGGTGAAATATTTATTATAAAGGTTTTAGACTATCAGGTTTGTGGTAGAAAAGGTTTATTACTGATTAATATTAGATATTCTATTATTTTAATTGTTAAGTTAAATTAAGAGATTAAATGTTGAAATTATTAACTTTAAGGAATTTGGCGGTATTTTTGTAGTTTAAAAACTTTGTCACTTTATATATTTGCATATATATAGATAAATATACGCATATATATATATATATATATATATAT